>NW_015112620.1:871075-901885 GCF_001443285.1 Poecilia latipinna | reverse complement strand
TTTGGGGCCAGGGGAACCTCCCCCCAAAGGGGGGTTGGTTCCCCCGGGGGGGCCCCGGGGGGGGGAGGTTTTTTTTTAAAGTTTTTTTTTTTTTTAGAATTTTCATTTTTTTTTTTTTTTGCCCTGTTTTTGTGATGGAAAAATAAAAAAAAAAAAAAAAAAAAAAAAAAACTCTGCTCACCTGTGGCACGCCGAGGGAATCCATGCTCCTTTGGTGGGAAGTTCACCTGGACCGCAAATTCAGAAATGCTGCCTCTTTACAAATGAGGCATCAGAAGAAGGTGTGATCATTGCCCTCACATCCCTCCTTTAACACTTCTGTTTACCACATAATCTGGACACACCTTTCAAACTTTGATTAACCTTACCTGTCGCTGGTGTAACATCTCTTCCTGCTCTGTCGCAATCCATTGCTCACACTGTACCCGGCCATAAGCCTGGAGCTGATGTGGTCTCCCTGCGCCTGTACACCTGCTGCTGGCAAACTTGAGCTCACCTGAAATGCTTTGCAGATTTTACACCCAGAATCTATTACTAGTTCTTCTATTTTCTTGTGTGAAGAAGTGACCATCCGCAGACCTTTGCTGAGAAAATCCTTTTTATTCCCCCATCCGTTAACATTAAAATGCCTGTCACTCCAGCTGGTTGACTCTTTGATTAACTGCGGGAGAGGACCCGCGGGACCTCATGGGAATAGCTGGCTCGCGGGAGGGGTACAGGATGTGCCCTGAATCAAAGCGGTACAACTTGAGTTTGTGGTCGTGTCAGTGTTCTATTTTTGGAGTAAAAATCTATAGATTTTTCTTTTTAACAATAGTTACCCACTGGTCAATACTTCAGAGATCAGTCGACCTACAAAGCAGCCGATGGGAGCTTAGGGTCAGTTCAGGTCAAGCTAATGTACTGGACTTTCCATGGATGTTTCGATAGTTGTGAGTGACAGGCTACAATCCTTTTCTATTGCTTGTTTAAATGTCACAACAACTCGTGAATATGTTTTCATGATTCCTATCCGCCCTAATATACTCCCGAGTTCCTCATTTGTTTGGTGCACCTCACTAAAAAATACTTTGTATTATTTCTCCACATTTCATCATGTTATTACCACAAATGATATTCATTTTAATGAGATTTTATATGATGGGCTGACATGAAGAGGAACTGGAGTAAAGCATTGGTTTGCCAATCTTTTGAGGGATGTTTCTCATTTTGAGACTGAAATCGACTGAATTTGATTTTTATTAGTACATCAATCTAAGCTACAAATGAGGGATAAAAACGAGAATAACTTCCCTTTTTCTACACAGTTTTGTCCCAACATATCTCACAAAGCACAATCTTACCAGTATACGTAACTGACAGAATGGTTTGCCCAGCTGACCCCTCTGTGACCCAGTGAGACTAATGTCAGCACACATTATCCCAGATAGCCCCCTGGGACTGGTTTAACAGAGAGCAATGATGAACCTGTCTGACAGACACAACTGGACAGAGAAGATGATATGTAATATATATATTGCCTCACACAGCATAATTCAAATTAAAATCGACTTCTCTAATTTGGTTACCTTACTTTTACATTTTTTGTTGTGTCTTGTAAAATCTGAAAAGTTTAAAGATTTTTTTTAAATGCAAGTCTATACAGAAAGCAGCCCAAGTGTAGGCTTTAGTGTTACTTTGCAAGTGCAAGAGCACCATCTAGGGCCCAAGTACTGCTATTACACCTTTAAGGAAAGCAATCACACTCCAAGCTGGCCTTTTGGTGTGAACCCTTATTTTCTATATCTATAGATATGGGGCATAACACTGTAGAATAGTGTTCATCTTCTTTGATTGGGATGAATCACCCTACCATAAAGCTAAAAATGATTCAGAGTTGGTTTGACTCCAAACCTCCCAAATTTCAACACAAGGCAGGTTAGACTTTTTCCCGTTGTTTTGAAATGCTGTTGCAGTGTGTTCACTACCATCAGAGGGCGCTAACTGACGATGTATGTTTAGCTTTCAAAATAAGATACAAATGGAAACTTGTTTAATAAGATGCATCGGAATTTTTATTTTTATTTTGTCCATGCATCTTAATTATTTTTCATTATCAAGGAACAATTGTGACCCTTTTTCCTAGTTGAACCGCTTACATGAAGCCAAGTTTTGTTTCTACTTCCGGGTTAAATAAGCGTCGCAGGCGCAATGACATTGTACCAAACACTAAAGAAGTCTGGCTGTTGTGTGGTTTCTACTTTGTTAAAACACATGCTTTGAAGAGCCAAGGAGTGCTTGCCGTGCCGTCAACATGTCTTCTAGTCTTTCGGGGTTTACAGAGGAGCAGCAGCGCAGAACAACGCAGGTAAACACACGCTTTATCTAAGCAGTTAGCCTGACACCTAACTTTAGCTTGCGTTGACTTTGGAGACAAACAGCCCTCTCCCCACTCGGGTTTTTAATCTCATCAGTCTGAGGCTGCAGCAGTGTGCTTATAATATCTAGAGCAGTTTAACTGAACGGGTTAATTTCATCTCACATTATCTAACTTAGAAATTAAATTAACTAGTTTCGTGCTTTACAAAATAATGCTTATGAACTTGGAGAAGCTTCCTTTTCTATCAGGATGGCCCTGTATATAGTTTCATCTATCTTTGTATCAACACTAATCAGAATCCCAGTCCCTACTGGGTCTCTGGTTAAAGACATGTTCCTACCATGCTTTGCAGCGTGGATGGTTTGTTTTGGTTGATTTGTGTTGCTACTTTTTCACCACACAAAGTGGTTTGTATGTTCATCAGCTTTACTCTCGTCTTGCTGAACATCTTCTGCCTCATACTTTTTTTTGGGCAAAATGGAGATGGGACTTCAGGTCCATCACTGATGGCTATTTTGTTGACAGATTCTCCCTCTCTGTCACCATAGGACTCTTGTCTTCTTCTCTGACTGACCCTCTCCTTGTCCAGTCATTTTAGGTAGAAGGTAGTGTGTGGATAGGTTTGCAGTTTTGCTATGCTGTTTGAGATATTGTAAAGTTTGGATATTCATTTATGTAGCGATAAACTAACAAGGGTTACAATTGATTGCCTCTAATTTAACATTCATGCAACCATCAGCAGGTGCCACTGGGAGAAAACTACGTCCTCACAGAGGAGGAGAAGAGGGTATTGAAAGAGTGCAGCCGTGAGAGCTTCTTCTATCGATGTAAGTTTAAATAAGAAATCAAAATCTTTTCTGCTTTTTGCCCACATGAACTTTTTACAATAATATTTTCCTTTCTTTCACAGCGGTGCCCTTTTCCGTGGTCAGCATGGCAATCACTCAAGCCCTAGTTGCCAGAGGTAATTTGCATCCCACCGTGAAATCACATTCATATGTCAATGTCACGTCAGTTGAACCTAAACGTCACATGGATCTGTAAATGTTTGTAGGGACTCTGACTCGGTCTCCGAGGTTCGGATCTTTACCTAAAGTGGCCTGTAAGTTAACGCCTCTTATGTCTGAGTGATAACCTTCACATGTCGCCTGAAATTATGGGGGGGAGATAATGTTGAATTGTCTGACTGTTGAAAGTAGAACGTATTTTCAGTGTTTTCCCCCCCCCAAAAAAAAAGTTTTTTTTTTTTTTCATTTCTGTACAAATAAGCTGCTGCGTATGCTTCATCTTCCAGTTGCTGGCTTTTGTGGCTACATGGCTGGGAAATTGTCGTACATGAAAAAGTGCCAGGAAAAGTTCAAGAAGCTGGAGAACTCTCCTCTGGGAGAAATCCTGAGGCAGAGGGCAGGGATGCCGCCGCATTTGTGAGTCGGACACACAGCAGGTGGCAGCCTCCTTAAATTCTCTGACTGTCTTTGTCTCAGGTTTTGCTAGCGACAGCATCAGTAGCCGCTTTTGTTTGTGTGCTTCTCCTCACAGCCCCGGTGGTCCTCAGTCAGAGCTCAGCGACCCAAACAGTCCGTCGTTTGACTCCATGTTCCAGCCTCCAGACGCTCCCGGCGCAGCGTCCAGCCAGACCAAGGATCACGGATATGGATTCAGCTCTGACCCTCCTGGACAGATGGACAGAGCAGATGACTTCAGTGCTCCAGGTTCATATCAGAAAAGTCACTGTTCACCTCAAACGAGAGCTACTCCTCTCAATTTCTCAAGTCGGCTTATTAAAATAATTTTTTTCTTTTTCTTTAAGCAGTAACTTTTTAAAATCATGCTCTATCCAGTACCAGTAAACGGCAAACGCCTAATGGCAACCGCTAAAATTTCTGCATGTGGTGCACAGCTGTTATCACTTTACACAATTGGTTGTCGGTCAGTCATAATTCAATTTTGATTGTTTATATGACGTAAATCTCTTTGCCTCTGTTCGCCTCAGTACAGTCGTATTTGGAGGAAGACGGAGTACCTCAGAAGAAATCGATCCTCTATGAGGACCTGAGGCTCAAAAACCGGGAGAACTACGAGGTGACGCTCACTCAGAAGGCTGACACAATGCTCAAAGCGCCCACAGAGAAGGTCCCAGAGAGAAGCAAGAAACCGGGTGAGTGGCTGCGGTTGGAAAGTCGTAGCAGAAAGTACAGCAAAGGAGGGAAAAGTAAAGAGATAGACGTGCATAGTTTGGATGGAAAAGACTAAACCTTATCATTTTCGGTGTTGCTTACGTTTCAGAGAAGAAGAACATCTACGGAGACACGTGGGAAGAATGAGTCCTTCCATTGGCCGGATGATGTGCCTGTGCTCTGACATCATCGATAACAGTGTGATGTAGGGCTCAAAGCTCTTCCTGTTCTTCTGCGTTTTTGATTCAGTTCGTGACCAATGTGACATTGACGGTGTGAATTAAACCGAACTGGTCGATGACTTGCTCTAATTTGATGTTTTTATTTGAGTTAATTTTATTAAACAATATCGGGTTATAAAATAGATGCATCGTTGGATAAAAAGGACAAATCTTTCTTTTAAAGGTTTTTTTTGGGGGGGGGGGATCAAACAGTTCTGTTTAAGAGGTTTGTTGGAAAACATTACTGAACTAAAAACTTTTTTTTTAAGAATTTTTTTAATCATATTTTGACAGTAGTATCACAAAATATCATGATGAAATTCCATATTGACCAGCCCTAGGTCTGGTCAGCCTGGCACTTTTTCTTGTATTTCCCTAAAAATATTTTATTTTATTTTCATGGATAAATTTAGTGGTTTTGAAACCATGACATTTTAAAACCTTGATAAATTCAACCACCCTGTTGCTGTGAGTAACTACAGCCTGACACTATTAATTAGTTATCGGATCACATACAACTAGAGGCCTTTTGAAATATAGATTTATTACTGGAAGTATAAAAAGTTGTAAAACAAAAAAACCCAAACAATTTATTTTTTTTACAAAGAAACACCACATTAAAAAAAAAAAAAGGTATAAAATATTAAAATCATAACCGCATTTACCAAGTCCTTCACTTTGGATGCTGTAACATCTAAGAATGAAACACAAAGAAGTGAGAGGATTCGTTAAGCAATCAAATAAAAAACCCACAACTACTGCATAGGTCCATGACTATGACTGTGGCCATGGCTACAACTTTGTCCCACAATTTGATCTGAGAAATGTCCATGGTTGTGTCCAACACTGTGTGTTGCAAAATGTCCATGATTGTGTCCAACACTGTTTGGTGTAAGGTGTCCATGAGGAGGTTGAGATGGTGTCAAGCTGGCTGAGTGGGGCCAGCCCTCATACACTGTAGCTGGGGTGTGAGTGGTGGTAGTGCTGGGCAGCGATGCATAAGCTTGAACCGGGTACGATCCAGGAGTGGGGTTTATTTGTGGAAGCAGGGTCTTCCTCCTCTCCTGCGAGGATGCAGGGACGAACATGACACCGCTGATGCTCCTCAGCAACTTAAACAGCAGAATCTTCTCCAGAACGGCAGCCCTGGACTCAGACATGTCCACAGGAGACAGCCAGCCTTTCCCATGCACCCAGCCGATCAGTATGGCAATAACATTGCAGAGAAGCACACTGTGAGGGACGAGGGCCGTGCAGATGACGAGGAGCACCCAGGGGAGGGCCACCGCAGGAAAACTGACCCCACAGAGAAAACCTTTGGTCATCTTAGTGTGTAGGGTTGTCAAGGCCACACAGGCCAAGACCACTGGGAGCAGACCCTCTGTGTGCTGGCTGGCATCCTGCAGAAGATCCAAGAAACTGTAAATCACACCAGTAATGGAGGTGAGAAGGAGGAAGATGAACAGGAAGCGAACCGTGCCGAAGCCTTTCTCCACACTGCCAGTCAGAAACAGCAGAGCAGTGATGCTCAGCAGGAGCTGAGGGAGGCTTCGGTGGTGAAAGGGGAACAGGAAGAGGCGGTGTATGTGGCCGCTTTGGAAAACTGTTGCTCCGATGCTGAAGCTCTCCTCAGGCAGGCTGAGATGGGTTCGTATGCCAAATAAAACGCAGGAGAAAAGAGCCACTACGAGAGCTCCACTGGTGACAACAGGAGTGACATCTTTCACCGCTCTGAAAAGCTCATTAAAGTTTTTAGTTTGCATCTCGAGAGAAAAAAAAACAACATAAAAAACAGCGCAAGAAGCCCGCTGGATACGAGTAAAGCGGAAGCTTAGTAGAGTTAGATGACTTCTCTGCCTTCACACTTCCGGAATAGGAAGTGTAATTTTTACATTATCGGGTTTCCTTTTGACTTAAAAGCAGCGCCTGGTGGGTGAATACTCAGTTTACAGTCATCATTATTACTCTTTTGGGAAAATTTTTTACCTTCTTCTTGCTCAGTCGATCCTCTCGGGAAACCCAAGAAACCTGAATGGCTAGTTCAAAATCAGGAGGTAACAATAGCATTCCTTAGTAACTTTCACAATAAAAGTCATTCATCTTCAGCCTCCACTGAGACAGAATTCTGATAAAATCCAAACCAAAGATGCTGATAAAAAAAGAAGAAAAATTATAGAAAATAAAGATCTTGTACCTTTTGTAAAATTGTAAAACAGCTATATTTAAAATAAATATTTTATTTATTTATTAAAATATTTTATTTATGTTAAATATTCTGTCTATTTCTGGATATATATATATGTGTACACATACATGTATTTTTTTTCTGTCTATTTAGTTAGTAAGCTAGTTCGTTGGTGACAGCGGAACTCTCTGCTTCACTGATTCAGTTCCCAGTCGGACCTATTTGCGGATGTAACCGGAAAAGCCTCCGATTACAACTTCCACCCATGTGTGTATGTGGAGATTCCAGTGTGATCTACTTCAGGCTAGTTAGAATAAAGTTTCTCGTCTTGGTTTAGTTTGATATCAGCGGTGTGAGGCTGCCGTCCCGGGCTCGGTGAAAACATGGCGGAGATCGTTCAGCAGCGGATCGAGGACAGGATTCCTGAGCTGGAGCAGCTGGAGAGAGTGGGACTGTTCACCAAGAAAGAAGTCAAGTACGGAATGAGGCTTAAATATTTCTCTGGTTGTTGGGGAACTGTTCCGTTGAGCTCATCTTCGAATGAATCTGAATCAAGATGGATGATTTTAGTAAATGTCCACACAGTCCTGTGTGGACATATTCTGATGTTCTTCCCGCACATAAATGAAACAGCTTTTAATCATTAAAAAAAGGAAAACCTATTAATCTTTTTTTTTAACTCATTTTCTCACTATTAATATTAACCTGTACATGTCATTTCCTATTTTTGTGGTTAAACAGCTCAGTCTTTGACCACAAAATAGAAAATAAATAAACAGGTTAAAATTAATTAAATAAACGGGTCAAAAATAAGCGTTATAAATTGCCCTAACTCGATTGAAAATGTATGAACTATGGTTAAAAGCCAGAGTGTATGCCAGGAAAGCAACCAATTCAAATACCAGTTCTGATCAGAAGAGTTCTGAAGCCTCCATGAAATTGTGCGTTGTGCAAAACTGATTTGTTGTTTTTACATGTGATTGATTTAGATCTATAATCAAAAAGGTTACAGCTCTTGAGTACAAGCTCCACAGGCTGATCGTGAACAAGGAGGACTTCATTGCATACATTCAGGTAGAAGCTGGTCTTTATGAGCTGGGTTCTTTATATGTTTTTAAAGATTAGACATCTTATTTCTGTCCTTTTGTTGTTGCAGTATGAAATCAATGTCTTAGAGTTGATCAAGAAAAGAAGAGGGGTATGTAGCTGCTGGTCCTTACTACTAAACAGCTGATCAAAAATGGGGAAAAAAAGTCTTTTCTTACCTTTTGTATTCTTTTCCAGCACATAAACTATCATTTCAAACGAGATGAGATTGAATTCCCCATCACCCACAGAATAAATAGCATCTTCAGAAGAGCAACAAAGAAGTGGAAGGTTGGTACTGTTCGCACAACTCTTCTTACTAGAAACGTTTTACATGAATCACAATTTTAAAAAGTGTTTATTTATTATGTCTACTTTCAGCATCAACCCAGTTCCTCAGATATGAGTAGGAAAACATTTTAGCTCCTGTCTCTTTAAGATTCTTGCCTAATCACGAACCCTCTTCTGAAGGCGTCCGACATTAGGCATTCAGGGCAATATGGTTTAAGATTGTACAGATTTTATTCAGTATAACATTATGTGAAGTGTCAATTTTTACAGAGTTGATCCTAATTTCTGCGGTTACCACTAAATTCCAGGATTTCAACTCAAACTGTAACAGATGGTGACCCAGGCTTTGCCCTGTTAGTGCCTAGAGATGATCCCAGTTTGTTTATTCACCTGTTTTTTGAGAGCTGACTCCCATTTCTCAATAGAGTTAGACTCTGAGGAATGTTGGAAATCACTCTGATTATCTACAACTTGTGCCTGGATTTCTACAAGTTGATCTTGGTTGACGTCTTGATACAACTTTTTCTTCCTCATTGCAGCATTCTGACTTTCCCCACTCATAGATTGTACCAGCATGCTTCACTGTAGGAAAGACAAAGGATTTGTTGTTGCTCTCACATTTTCTTGTCTGAAGAAAATGTGAGATGTTTCTCACAGGAGGAGGATTCATCAAATAAAATACTTATAACAAGTCTTCTGCTATTCATCCTTGTGCTTCCTCCTGCAGATTTTCTTTTTCCCTTGATATTGTTCTTGGACAGAAGGAGCTTTTTGCTGCTCTGCTTGACAAAAAGGCCTTTGTCAAAAAGGCTTTGCCTCACTACCTCCAACATCAGCTGCTTATGTCGATCAATCTATGCAGCCGTGGCAACAGCTAGTAGGAGACAGTCCTGGAATTCACTGCACAATCTTTGTACTTTCTCCATTGTAACTTTTCTTTTAGATGCTACATTCTTAGTAGCACTTTTCTTACGACACAATTTTGCTGCTAAGTGATAATGAAGGCTTTTCATTTAGGTTTAGCATTCGGGGCTTACATCTCTGAAGTTGTAGGGGAAATGTTTGTTGAGTGGTTAGTTGAGGATTTTTAAGGCGACTCTTTCGGTGTCTTCAACTAGAATAAAACCAGATTGGTTGGTTTTGGAGATGGAAGCTAATGGCTAGTCCCACGGCGCAATGCTTTGTCACCTTTGCATTGGACAGACACTTACAGAAAGTGGATCCCAATTTAGACAGGATATAGAGTTTAGAGACCACTGACGATCTTCCTGTGTGGAACAAGTATTGAGAATGGAGCATGTAAACGGTTTCAGGTTGGAGCAACTAACAAAAAAAGGCATCAAAATAGCGTTCACTTGAGCTTCTATGACATTTTTGTTTTGTGTATCATTTCAACAATATCCTGATGTCTTTTTACGGACAGGACGATGTGCAGCTGTGGCTTTCACATGTTGCTTTCTGCAAGAAATGGGTATGTAGAGCTCTCTGAATCTCTTTTCATACTCACAGAGTTTACACTGCCATTAACTTCTGTTGGGCTTCACTCATCAGGAAACCAAAAGTCAGATCAGCAAGGTGTTCGCGTCTATGTTAGCTATCCACCCTGACAAACCAGGTAAAGAAAACACAGCATCAACGCAGAGTCCCAATATCGCTTAGTGATCCATGATATGAATACAAAAGAACTGAACTGAAGCTTTTTACATTAGCATTGTGGATCATGGCTGCCAAGAGTGAGCTCGAGGACCGAAATTCGTCTGAGAGTGCCCGACACTTGTTCCTGCGGGCGCTGCGTTTCCACCCAGACAACAAGAAGGTCTACCAGGAGGTAAAGCGGGCAAATGGAAAAGGCCCAAGTGTGCGAATGCAAGGATGAGTGCAATTTCTGTCGTGTTGTTCTGAATTCTCCGTCCCTGTGTGCATCAGTACTTCCGTATGGAGCTGCTGCACTGCGAGAAGCTGAGGAAGCAGAAGGAAGAGGTGGAGAAAGCCGATATGGATTTGGTGAGGGCTTTATCTTGCTAAAGAATCTCAGCTTTTCAGCTTCTGTCACGTTATACCTACACGTAACATTTTTATTGGGACTTGTGCGATAGGCCGACATAAATAGTTCATGATTGGAAGTGAAAAGCAAAACAATAAATAAAAGTGCTGCAAATTGTGCCGTGTCAATATATTTAACGCTAGAGTGCTATTTGTGTAGGACAGCCTTTCACTGTAATTTCATTTGTGTTTTGCACACATAGAGACGTGCCTGTCCATTCTTCTTTGTCAACCAGCTGCATTAATCATCTGTTTGTGTTGCTTTATTACATAAAATCCCAAGAAGTGACAGTGACATTTGTGTCGTTGTGACTGTTAAAAACCTATAAGTTTGGAGAAATGTTGCAAGGCACTTGACATGCTGTGTCAGCGTTTTCTGTTGATGCCTTCCAGGGCGAATATGAGTTTTCTCCAGAGATCCTCAGTGGAAAACTGGCAGAGGTTGTGTACAAAGATGCTACGGCAAAAATCAAAGGTACGATTTATGTTACTCTTCTTTAAAAATGTGTTAAATGTCTAAGTAGCAGTTTTAGTTAGTTTTTATGACTTATTTTAGCACAGACTTGAATATGAACAAGGATTTATTTGTTGTTGGCATTTGGGGCCCACAGAAGCAGAATTTGTCATCTCACTCCTGAACATAGCGGCCATCTTTGATTTTACCAAGGAACTCCAAGACTCCATCCTGCAAGAGTAAGAAGAAAACACAACTACATACGTGCTTATTTTCTTTCTTTAGCATCTGTCCGAGGCTGAATTATTGAACTCCGGCAGCACTCCATGTTCAGACAGCACCTTTCCTGCTTCCCCTATTTGCAGCTTGCAGGCCAACCACACAGAGGACAGCTTGACGTGGGATTTCATGGCTAAGAGGGAGTTGGAGGCCCCTGGGGTGGATGAGGAGCTCCACACCGCCAAAGGCCGGGCCTTGGACATCAACCGCAGAGAGGAGCGCTGCTGCCAGGTCTATGAAGAAGGCCTCAAGAGCCTCAACACTGGTAAGAGCTCCGAAAAATTATGATATCAATAAAATCATGGTTGGATTTTCTGTCTTAACATTGTACATACACTCCATTACATGTCTGGATAAGAAATTGCTGCTTTTTTTTTTTTTTTTTGTTTTGTTTTTTTTGTTTTGCTTTCAGAGCCGATGTGGACTCGCTATGTTGTTTTCTGCTTGGAAAGACTAAAGAGGAAGACCAACGTCCAGGAGCTCAAGGACAAAGTATGTTAACAACAAATTGCACTTTTAGTTCTTATGCACTGTTAAGTTTCAGGGGGTAAAATATTTAAGAGGCAGTGGAGTAACTTGCTTCACATGTTTATGTCTGTGTCACAGAGGCAAGAGAGGCTGTTGGAAGTTTTACAACGTGCCCATGACTCCTCACTGCTGAAGGAGAATTTTTACAAAAACTGGGTAAGACCCCTGAATATTCATTCATTGATGCTGCTGGCTTCACAGTTCACAAATTATGCTCTTAAAGCAAACCATTGAATGTGGGCCAGTCTTGACGCTAAAAGGCTTTAGAGCAATAATTTGAAAAGCTTGCAAGTTTCATAGATGTACCAAAGGAATAACAGTGGGCCAAGAACGGAGCTGTGGGTAACTCTGCACAAAGCGTTCGATAGCTTGTCTTTCCAAATAACTTCTCAACCAACCTATCTTTGTTACCGCCAGTGTTTTAACATTGTAATTTATTTTTTAGCTTTCATGTATACTGGCTCATTTTACTCAGATTAGCTTATTTACAGGTCCTATTTGAAGGAGGATTCTAGACCTAGTTTTGATTTTAAGGTTGGTAGTTGAGAGTAGAGCTTTACAGTTTATAATGTGACAATGCATTGAAAGCAATCACAGTGCAAGTATTGCCAGGAGCAGATAACAAGCCCAGTGTTTTTTTTTTTTAAGGGTAGAGATCCTGTTAAAAAGGTAGTAGAAACACCCCGAAGAGATGTTTAGAATCAAACCTGATGCTCTCTGTGTGACCAGCTGGAGATCCTGCTGTCATCTGGGCATACCGAAGCGGCAGCCAGCCTCGCCTTGTCGGCCACGCAGCGCTACAACCAGTCTGTGTCGGTCTGGAGTCTCTGTCTGCAAACGTTAAGGCATCTGGGGTGTGGAGACATGGCCAAGCTGTTCCACGACGCTCTCACACACGTTAATCCCAAGGTATACACACACAGTCACACATACATCCAAATAATTAGTCTTTATTTCTTATTCTCATCCGGTTTGATCATTTCCGAGGCGCACACATGCTGTTACAGTAACCAATTTAATTGCGCTCCCTGGAGAACAGAGTCACACACGTTACCCACTGGCACAGCAGCATAAGTAGGTCATCTCCTTGGCCCAATTAGTCTCTGCTCCATACCGTCCACTGCAGCCTCGGCCTGTATGTGAGACAAACCGAGGACCGGCTGAACGCTAGCTGTCTAGTATAAATGCAACACGATGAATTATTGGTGCATTTCTCCTCACACACATGCTTTAAACTCGGTCAAACGCCCTGATGGCTGTCTGCAGAATAGCTGCTTGTTGTGGTGGGGTTTCCCAACTCCAGCTCTGTAAAGTAGCTGCTTGAGGAGGATTACACATTTGCTCATTATGCAAGTCTTTCCTCTCTGTTTGCTCAAGTGTGGACTAGATGTGTAAAACCTCCAGGGTTTGAGGTTTGGTAATTATGTCTACTTACCTGTATAACATAAATACAGTTTTTAAAATATGGAGGTAAACATTGAGGTTTATTACAGATTACATAAATGTTGCTTTCATATTTTTAAGATTTTAAATGATTCATTTTGCTTCAGATCTCTTGATGTAATCGGTGTACTTAGTAACTAAATGTGTAAAAAATGAGTCTAATTTAATCTGGGACTGCTTGGTCACTCCAACAACTTAAAGGAGATGGTCCACATTTTCCACATCTTCTTTCCAGATGTGGAGCACACACAACTTATTATTTTTTCTGTCAGCAAAGATTCACACTGGAGCTGTGGGTCTCTGCAGCGCCTCCAGAGTGACCGTCAAGCTTTCATTGGGATATGTTGTACGAAGTCCTGCATAAAATGCAAAACACACCCGAGGTTAAAAGAAGAGTGTTCAGGATAGTGGTATAATGTCTTTTTGATTCTGGTCTTTCTGAACTTAAAGATGAATTTGGATTGTTTTGTTATATTTATTTAGCATTTCCTATTCTAGTATATTTAGAGTAGTACAGTGAAATGAATTCATTAAATCATTCTCAAAATCTTAAATCACGTTGTAAGGGTTTCCCCACTCATGCTTTGAAAAACTATGTTGACAATTTCATGAACTGCTCTAAAACTGACTCGCATATCGTAATTTTAGAGCAATGAAAATTAATCTGCATTTTATGTAAGCTTGTGGTGGTAACACTCAGTTATTTTGTACAGGAGAGTCTACCACTATGGCAGCTGCAGCTTCAGTGGAGCATGGCCGACCAGAGTGCTGAGGAGACGGAAGCAATCTTTAAGGTAGCACCAATCCTCCCCTTAAGCAAAGTGGCAAGTCTGACAGAGCAGCAAGACTTTTGTTTTGCTTTCAAAAATTGGACACAAAAGCACTCCTTTGTCAATTAAATTACAGCGACATGTTGCAGTATTTTCAGACATTTCATCTCTTTGCTCTCAGAGAGGTTTGCTGTCCTCTGTCCCGGCTATCGCCATGGAGGTGAAAGAGCTCTATCTCGACTGGTCTTACTCAGTTGGAGGATATAAGAAAGCCAGAAAGACCTTTACAAGGTAGTGTGCCCCTCAAACAAATAAAAACTAAAAGGGAGGGGAAAAAAATAGCGGAGGATAATCCTTAAACACCTTTCATGTTTTAAAGACAAATTGAAGATTGCTCACGTTTTCCCCTTTTTTCCGTAGTTTACAAGAAAATCGTCCGTTGTCTAAGAAGTTTTTCACCAGCATGATTCAAATCGAGAAGGAACAAGTATGTATGACAACTGTTTGGTGGTCACCTTGCTGCATTGATACAATCAACTATTTTCCACTAATAATTTGTATAAAGAAGAAGAACTGAAAGGAAAGAAGCGGTTTACTGATGCCTCGGGCCGGCTCTGGTCCTAAGTGTGTGAATAACTTTATTTGTCCTGCAGGAAACTCCGAAGATAAACAATCTGAGAGATTATTATGAGAGAGCACTGCAGGAATTTGGCACTGCAGACGATGGTGAGTCCAGGTTGAAAAACCGGCAGAAGAACTGTGAGTTAAAAACTTTTATTTATAGGTTCACGTTAAACAGAGACAGATGAGTAACGTCTTTCTCTCTCTCTGGAAAAGCTAGAGAATTTCAATAAAAACATTTGAGCAGAATTGGCTAACACCGAGGCTTGATTTAAGGACCATGGGGCATTACATTTGACTCAAGATCATAAACTTTTCAAACAGTGCTGCTATGTTTAAAGTGCAACATTCCTTTTTTTTTTTTTTTTTCCAAAGACCTGTGGCTGCAGTACATCCAGGAGGAGATGGGAGCGCTCGGCCAGCCAGAAAACTGTGCAAAGATCCACTGGAGAGCCATGAAGTTCCTGGAGGGGGAGAGCGTGGAGAGATTCACCTCCAAATACACTCTGCTTCAGACCGGACACTTGTGAAGGGAAATGAAAGATGCAGCCCAACATGTCAAACGACCACATCTGCATGTATTGAACTGGTGTTGCGCTAATAATGACCTAAAACACTGTACTGTAATTTAGAAAAAGAATAGAGATAGGTGCTTGAACCAGGTTGAAGGGTATTAATTGGTAACCCTCCACAAGTATGTCTGAATATGGACTTTGTTGGCCATTAGCTAAAATAAATCAAGATTTTTACCACAAGCAATTTCCTGAAATTTTGTGTAATTTTCAATACTGCTATATCATTTTTTTTTATATTTGAGGTCAGTGCCTTCTGCGACCAGAGCTACACAAAAGTGTAAACTAATTATATGCTTTTTAAATTTGACTTTGGGAAAATTGTGCAGCATGAAGGAGCCTGTTGATTCTTCTTTAGGGTTCTAGTCATGTTCCAGTTTAAGAATCCAGCAGTTAATTTAGTTCTGTAAATTCTACATTTCTTTTTTTACAATACCAACTTGTAAGGCTGTTATATAAAAAAAAGTTTAATCTGACTGCGTTTTCTGATCTCTCTATAATACCAGCACATAGATCCAGTGTTTGCCTTCGCTATAAATATTCTCATAGAAATTGCAACCTTTCAATGTAAAAAATAAAAATTCTGAAACTGTTTAAAAGTACAAAGCAAACCAATGTCAAACATTAAAATGGTAATAAACCTCCATATTTAATTACAGATTTTAAGGACACTTCTATAAGTGGCTTATTTTTACCGCAGTGGCACCTAAAGTCTTGGTTATGAGGTATACAATGTTTATCGGGGGAAAAAAGCACATAAAATAGATCTTCATATTCTATGCAACATGTCAACATAAAAGAGTAAGTAGAAAATGCAGTTAATGTGTAAAAGTACTTAGTTTAAATCTTCAAATTTCAAAACATTTTAAGCGGTGGACCACCACAAAATAGAGCACAATTATAAAGTGGAAATAGGTTTTCAAAAAAATGCCCCTTTTCCTACGAATAAATAAAACCCAGTACAACCAACAGCCTCCATTAGTGACCGAAATTAGCAGGTATCGTAACTCTTCATTAGGGTTATGGTCGTGGGAGTCACATAGCGCCTCAGCTCAGGTGACAAAACAACCAGACGCCAAATGGCAGCCCGGAAAACTTTACATTTTGAAATACAGCTGACCCAAATTAGTCCAGATATAACACAAGTAACAAAATGCCCTGACACTCAAATGTCCAGAATGTTACAAAAACTTAAAAAGTAGAAAGTGTGAGACATAAAAAAAACACTGAATGGCACATCATGATGGCACATCATCATGATGTGCCATTATGATGATGTGCACATCATCATAATGACACGACTGGGTCAGAGCAGCATCATGCTGTGGGATGCTGTTCTTCAGCTGGGGCAGGAGAAGTGGATGAAATAAAATACAAGGCAACGATGGAGGACGATGAAGATCTTTGTTGAAAAACTTGGAACCGTTTACTTCCTTCCATCCACTTCACAATTTTCAATACATTGTGCTGGTCTATCTCATAAACTCCTGTTAAAATCCATTAACCACCCATTTGATGTGAAAATGTTAATATGAAGCACACCAACCAACTGTAAAGTCTCTTAAACTCTGATGGAGCAACATGTTCCTGACCACAACAGAATAAATGTAAAAATTGGGTTAAACAAAAACATATCTCTGGATTGAAGTCAGGGGATTAAAACTTTTACAGTCCTAAACTTATTTTTTCTCCTCAGTCCAGCTAAATAAAATGCTAAGAGACACAAATGTTACCTGACCTTTTGGGGAAAAAAAAAGAAAAAAAAAGACAAACTGTAAATTCTGATAAATATCTTTCATAGAGAATGTCAATTTTGAAATAACTAATTTTCCAAAAGATGATAGATATGTTTTCATCTGTGGGGTGTTATTTGTGAAAAATAATGTAAAAAGAAAAAAAAAATCACATTTCCAACATAATGGCAAGAAAAAAAATCTATCACTGGTACTTTTAAAGTGTCATTCTGCTGAGGAAATTCAATAGTTATTCCATGGAAAAATGAAAAAAGAAAACATCCTAAATTACATTTACATTACAACCATATTTAAAAATAACTGATTTTTATCATTGTTATTTAAGTTACCAAATGCAACTATAAACTAAATTTGTCTGTAGAAGACTTCTATACTCTTAAATGTTATATTTCCCATGATGCTGACTGAACTTCTTGTTGACATGAACACGGAGTGAAAAGCAACAGCCGTCTTTAAAAGAATGTCAATAAGTCGAGTGACATTTCCTTTGGATGCTGGAGAGTTTCCTTATATTACCTGAGAAATATGTGTTGGATGTATGTTAGTCAACAGTGTAAATGCTTTTATTTTTATATGAATTCAATTAAGGCTAAATTCAAGGAGAGTATACTGAGTGTCTTTACCCTGTAAATTAACAGAGCATTTTAAACTTAATCATTAAATCAAAATGAACAAACTATTTAGTCAGACCTTCAAAAAGGAAAGAAAAAAAATAAATCAGGACAATGGAAAATCAACGACTGCTCTTAAAAAACTTGCTGAGATGATGACACAATAAAAAAGCAGCTTCCAATGTGGACGGCAATATTTTGCACAATTCTCTCCTTCAAATGTAGCAAACTGTGCAGAAGTGCATGTTGGCTTTCATCGCGGATAAACTACAAGTATCCCAAAATGCTCTCCTTTCTCACACTCGGCATCAGTCTTCCTCTTCAGGTCATCGGGTCAGAGCTTCTTCAAGAGGATGTAGGTGAAGAGAGCCAGCACGCCGGCAGTCAGCAGCCCGATCACACACTGATGGATGGTTATGACGTTCTCCAGGGCGTGGATGCGCTCCTCCATGGCGCTGGTGTGGATGTAGTCATAGATGGAGGCGCCGATGCTCCACACCGCCCACACGGCATCCACCACCGCCTTCATGGTGGGGGAGACCATCGAGAGTGGCCGACCTGCCGCCTCATCGGCTGCTGGTCTGCAGCGATGCTCTGCGGGGAGAGGAGAGGGCGACACTCACTGCAGCGTGTGGGCTGAGAACTAAACTTCACATTCAGCAACCAGTTTGGACTTGCTCTTTATGTGATTACCCAGTTTAATGGGTAATCACATAAATACATTATTTAATAGTTTGGGGGGGTTTTCTATTTTCATTTTTCAGTCATCGTCTGCTCATGTGTTTAATTTAGAAACAAAATCCACCATTATGAAGTAATGGGCTGCACTTGTTGACAACCCCTGCTCTCCGTCCTTTCTCAACATGGCAGCATTCGGTGTTCCTTTGTCACAAAGTGTGGTAGAAATATATACAACTATTTGTTGAGGGGTTGGGTTGGGAGATTTTGTTTTCCTCTTATGGTTCTGCCTGTCAGAGTGTGTTATGCCAATGTAAACTTCGGTCTTCATCCTTGTTTGTTGTTTTATCCCATTTAATTAGTGCCTCTAATGTAGACATTGACAGGTTTAAACATAACACTACCCTTCTTCCACATTTGTTAATATTTGCTGTTCAAAAACACAGTTTTTTTTTTTTTATTCTCTTTGACGTTAAGTCAGACTAGATGTTTCTTGTTTTAGGTAATTGATGATTACCTGTTTTTTTTTTTTTAGCTAAATGCTGAGAAAGATTGGGAGAATCTTTTAGAGATTTTTTTTGTTACTTTCTTTAAATGCAGACTTTACATATAATGTCACTGTGCCTTTAATCAACTTGGCAAAACGGTGTTGAAGACGGTGTTGTAGGTTTTCCTATCTAAACAGAGTGCCTCTTCACATTTGCTGTTTACCCTTTGCTTGTAGCAAACTGCAAGTAGGATTTCTTGGGGCTCTTTCAAAAGAACCTTCCTTCTCGCCACTTCTAATAACACCTGAATAACAACATATTTTCCCACCTGAGCTGTAAATGTCTGCAGCTCTTCCAATGTTAGGACTCGTGGCTGTTTCTCTGATTAATGCTCTCGTTGGCCAGCTTGTCATTTCAGGTGTACGGTCATGTCTTGGTGGTGTTTCAGTGGGGCCAGTCTTTCCACTTTTAGATTAATTAGTAGATTATCCCTTATCTCTGTGCTGTGTTCCTTGGTTTTCATGATGCTGTTCATTAATGTTCTCAAAAAAAAAAAAAAAAAAAAAAAAAAAAATATATATATATATATATATATATATATATATATATATATATATATATATATATGAGACCTTCAAAAAACTGCTTTATACTGACATTAAATGAACTTTACTAACTTGCAGCAATTGGACACCTAGTTTTAATCAGGGGCTACAAAGTAATGGATACAAATGTTTGTCATACGTTTCTGATTTGTATTTGTAAGAAAAACAAAACAAAAAACAAAAGAAAAAAGTAATTTGTGTTCTACTCTAAGCAATGACATCACTGTAGTTTGTGGTTTGACTACACAAAATACAACTTGACAGCCTTCGCTTGCTGTTTGACATACAATCAGCAAGTCAATCAGTATGACATCACTGTAAAAACAATGATTAACACATTGTGGCTTCTATATATACACAGTTGTCACCAGGACAGTTTGTCCACCTGTTAAAGTAACAGGAACAGCTGTTTATCTCTATACATGCAGGCTCTGCCTATTCCTGTGATTCATGCAACACAACATAGGTTTACTGATGACATGGTGACGTCATCAGTAAACCTGATGCCGTTGTCATCACCAGGCCATCTTTTTATTTTTATTTATTTTTTATTTATCATGCTCAAAAAGCGTCAACATGTCAGGTCTGAATCTCCACTGCGTCCTAACTTTCAGGACATCAGCAACAAGGCGATGGCAGTGTGACGTACAGAGAAATCCAGCTGAGCCCTGGAAGACGAGAGGAAGTTTATGAAGTGAAACTCACCCACACGGTTCAGACGGAGGTCAACATCCGCCCCGCTGGTGCTGAATTATCCTGTTTATAAGAAGCCGGGGTGTCCCCGTTAGACACAAAGTCTGACATTGCCATTCCACAATAAAACTCACATCGACAGCACGTCTCGCTTCCGGGCAGGGTGTTCACGATAAAAGCCCACCCGGCACAAGCGTTTTACGGCAAAGCCATCAGCAACAGGCCTCTGTCGTGAAATATTTTGAGACGCAGGCGTAAACTAAAGGGAAAACTCAGTCTGTTTTGTCAATCCACTTGTATCTTTAAAGACCCAGACATGAAAGCGCTTTTATTTTGAAGCAAACGACCTCGTTATGTGAAACACCTGACTGAAACCATGTGAGATGACAAAACAGAAAATCTGACTCGGAGAGCCTTGAATAAGATGTCAAAATAAAACAACAACAAAAATAAATAAAAATAAAATAAAAGTCATACGCAGGGGTAAATGAAAGTTATAATTGAAACGGTACGAATTAAAATAAACTGATAAAAGCTGCATATAAGCAAAATAAAGCGAAATGCAAAATAATTGTGATTTAGTGGATTGTATAGGAACAAAGCCCCAAACATTAAGCTGAATGGAGTCTAGGACCAGTATCTCAATTAGGACATCTCACGTGTCCTAATTGACCCATTATTGACCTTAACAGCTTTATTAGTGTAATTGTTCTCACCATTATCACTGGATGCCATATCATCACAGAGAGATATTGAGATGAGATTTTCCAAATTTCACATCTTTCCACTTTTTTGAGCCAAACTCTATCCTGTAAGAGATCTAATGCGTACCCCCTCAGAGAGAGAGAGAGAGAGAGAGAGAGAGAGAGGTATATCACTCACTACAGTTACCAGCTGCTTGCAAGTACTCAAAGTAATTACGTAGTCAGTGTCGCCAGAGGTCGCTGTGCACCAACATGTTGCTGGTGAGGGGAGATAACGGGAGAGGTGTGATGAACCCGGGATGTACACAGTCAGAATCGATAAAAAGGGGGGAACACCTTGAGAGAGGCGCAGACGAGCCGCCCCGGAGGCGACGTGCTAAGGAGGACCGGCGGCGGAGTTCAGCCCCGGGCCTGGGTGGCCCGCGTACGGGGGAGAGTCAGCGCGCCGCAGGAATATGTGCAGCTGAGAGGCACATGCTCGGACATTTCTCTGTCTAGAGCTCTTGATCCGTTTTCAAGTCCTCTTTCAGAACAACTACTGCGCCCCCGGACGGAAACCTATAATTGGACGCGAGCCAGTGACGCGCTGAAAATAACCAGGTTAGCGCACAGTACCGGTCCATTTTGGGGAGGGCCCAGCCAGCGTGAGGGCGCAGCACCATATATCACCTCCTTCCAGCTGTTTGGGAATATCCTGCTTGGATTTTTCGAAGCTGTAACATGGCAGTAGTAGCAGTAGCAGCAACAAGCTGCCCTTTCCCCTTTCCCTCCATCGTTCCAGAACTGGATGAGTGGACTGGGTGCGCACAGGGAATCTCACGGCGAGGAGACGCAGACGGGTTTTTTTTTTTTTTTTTTTTTTTCCTTTCTAAAAGGGAGGGAGGGCAGGAGATGGGTGACTGGCACAAGGCGCGACACTGTTGCATGTTGTTTTTTTTGTTTTTTTCCTCCCTGGACAGAGGGAGGAAGATGGGCCAGGGGTTGGACAGTCCGACTTTTCCCAAAAGACAATTCGTCCCCCCCCCCACCCTCTCTCCACTCCCAGAAGGGATATTCTTGCACAAATTTAGGATGCGTGCAACACCAAGTGATCATATATTAGTTGGGCGGCGGTGGCGCCGGAGCTGGGGCTGGACGGTGAAGTTAAACTTCGCTTACAAAGACGCGATCAACAGCAGGCAGACAGACAGGGAGTCAGGCAGCCGCACATCCACCCAGACGCCCCCCCCCCCCCCCCCCCCTTGGCTGCGGGATGCTGACACCTGTCCGGAGCGCAGGTAACCGCATACACACCGACAGGCAGCGCTTGACAGTGGGCATGCACGGATCAGCTCATGTCTCTGGATTCGATGGGAAGTCATGCGGGTTCAGGATTAAACCTGTTGGAGTTTTCCTCCACGGGGCTGCTGAAGGTGTGTGTCAGAGGCTGGGTCTTTGCGGGCAAGGTGAGTCCTCACTTCATTCAACTGGCCTACAAAGTCCCAGTTTCTGGCTCATAAGCCCACCATGACCAAGACAAAAACTCCTCTGACACGAATTTATATATAAAAAAATAAAAAAGAGGGAGAGAGAAAGAAGCTGGGAACAGATGCAGCATACCTTAAAACCCGCCTTAAATAAAACCTAAACTTTATTTTTACTCCAGCACATAAATGATTGCATAAATATATGCAGTAATATGTTTAAATAAACACTTATGCAAGGCTTTTTCTGGCCTAAAAAAAAAAAATCCTCTTCTCTTTGAGGTCTGATATGCCGATTTTTACTGATTCCCCTGTTCACCAAATCATAAAAAAAAACACATGGTCATTTAAAAATAAATCATATTTATATTCATATTTATTCCAGCATAACACGAGCCATTACTATATTTGGGTGGCTTAGTCTAGATATTTTAATGTATTACTTGTAAGGATTATTTTTAAATAAACAGAATATTTAGTTTATCGAAAAACAGTTTATGCTTATGTCAGATTTATATGTAATTTTTTTTAATTCAACACAAAAATAGGAAAACAGTACATCTATATCTATATAATTTAGTGATTTTTTAAATTTACATTTTAATTGAAAAACAACATGTCGAAAATTCTTTAAACTTTTCTCAATAAACAATGAAAAACAACATTTATTTACATTATATCGATCAAACCATCTTATAATTTCTGACTAGATTTTTGCATGTTTCCACTAGTATTTTTTACAATTTATCTTTGGAGGTTAGTTTCAAGTCTGAGGCTGGAACACCTCCTTGCCGTTACGCCTCCTTGCTCCCTCCACAAACTCTTGGTTCAAGTCATAGTTCAGGCTGGGCCGCTCCAAAGTATTAATGTTACTTATCGTCAGAAGAATGTTGGAAAAATGTAAAGTTAATAATTAAGAACTCTCTGCATTTTATTGTTCTAGGACATTTTCTAGTCAAAGAGCCACTTTTGCTCCCACTGTTGCAACATAAAACTCACCTAGAAATAAAACTAAAGCCTCAAAAAACAATTTTCTAAATATTTATTAGATACAATGTTTCATTATATTAACAAGGAAAAATTAAACTTTTTTTTTTTACTTTTAGATTTTAGAGCAAAATGAAAGCTCTTTTACAAAAAAAAAATGTAGAATGAGGCAAGTCTTTTCTATAAATCTGAAAAATAAAGAAATTTAGGTAGGATAGTTTGAAGCCAGTTACTTTTAAATGCCTGTTGTAGAAATAAAAAAAAACAACAACTCCTAAAATGTCCTTTTTTCTTATTGCATTCATAATCAAAGGCATTTCTTTTTTGATGGAGGACCACAGTGACGTGGCCAGAGAGCCACATGTGGCTCTGGAGCCGCAGGTTGCAGACCCCTGATCTAACAATTAGCTAATAGCTATCACTTTTTAAATGGTCTGTGGAATCAGTAGGCTAATCAGTATGCTTCAAAGAAAACCGGAAAGTGCAACCTAACATGCTTGTGTGTGTGTGTGTGTGTGTCTATATATATATATATATATATATATATGCTGCTCAAAAAAATAAAGGGAACATTTCACTTTAATTTTGTGTGTGGCTCCAAATCCAGGCCTCCATTGGTTAATAAATTTGTTTTCCATTGATGATTTTTGTGTGATTTTGTTGTCAGCACATTCAACTTTGTACAGAACAAAGATTTCAATGAGAATATTTCATTCATTCAGATCTAGGATGTGTTATTTGAGTGTTCCCTTTATTTTTTTGAGCAGTGTATATACACACACACACACACACACACACACACACACACACACGCACACACACACACAGTCAGTTTAAATGTCGAAGCAGAGGTGGGTGCTCTATTTATGCAAAATGAACAATTTCAAACTCCAGTCAAACTGGAGAGGCTGTAAATATTTTTTTTTGTATTTATTTTTTATTTTTAATCAAAGTAGACTTTTTATCTGAAGTTACAAAAGTGTCACATGCCCAAAGCGATTTACAAATGCCAAATCATGCCAAAAAGTGACATTGCTAGCCACCATTTATCTGTACTGCACTTGATTGGTTGCTTAAAAGAACAATTATGTTTCAGTAGTTACCTTAACTTGATTACTCTGGCCATGTAAGAAAACCAAAACCTGATAATTCTGACTGTGATTAATTCAGAGATGTGACGAATGAAAATTTGGAGCATGTTCACGAGCAGATCAGTTCAAGATTGAGCAAAAACAACTTAACACAACAAAGTTGAACATACACAGCTGTAGTAATAAAAAATAAATAAAAAAAGCAGAGGTCATTTTGTGAGAAATCACAAAGTACCACTAACTGTTATGTTGAACAAGCCTGTCAAGGAGGGGAGAAGAGGTCTGGTTCGGAGGCTTGTTTCTATATCTGTCCTGACCCCGGCATGCCGCGCATACCATGCTAATGAATTCAGCATCCTGACACTAGATGCTTTATGTAATTAATAGAGCGCAAGGCTAGGGTGGCATCTCCATGCTGCCAGTGACACATAGGTGAGACATTCGCTGAAGTACGGGATTCTTATTTTTAAAAACACAAGGCGGGCGCAGGCATTTTTACAGCCCACCTAAAACAGCCGTGCAAATGAAACAGGACCCCCGCCAAACTGACAGCACAAAAGCAGGGATGTGTCAGCTTTTATTTATTGAGCTGTTAATACTAATCACCACAGGTTATTTTAGGTGATGTATAACACATCAGTGGCAGGTCATTTGTTTTTACAAGCCTGCTATTACTTCTTGAGTCTATAAGAAGTTGCTGTGGACTGGAGTTTATGGAAAGTTGACTCTGGTTCTAATTGGATTCCTCAACACTGTCAGCAACATCCTAATGCTTATTAACGGCAATACGCCGGGGCCACATTTTACACTATTTCTCAGCTGCCCGTGGAGCAGATTTTAAAACAATCGTCAGAGCCCCACAGTCCTCCGCTGTCTCCGTTGTAGGTCCATAAAAACTCAGCGACACGTCGCAGAATGCAGTTTAGAAGTATAAATAAATAAAAGAGTGCAGCCAGGAGCTGTCCATATATGCTGCAAACCTTCGCAAGTGCAAGAGCCAAGGGCCTGAGAGAGGGAGGCTTGCCGCCTGGTTTGAATAAAGCATCACGGCTGCAGGGAGCTCTGGGATAGTCACCAAGTCCGCTGATTAAAATTGTGATATTAAGCAGTGCTGGCTCCTGCTGCTGCCTGCCAAGCTGCTCTCAGTGGCATTTTCATATTGTTTAAAAGGCCCAAACGGACTCATCTCGCCACTTGCTGTACAGTGCTGCTTTTACCCCTCTCCATTCGATCATATTCTCACACTACCAGCTTTGGAGCATTTCAGACCTGCTTTAAGTAGTCCAGTGTGGGTCAGAGAGCTTGTTTGTTAAAAGCCGACATGTGTAGCATTGCATAGGATGCATGTGGAAGGATTGTGTGTTTACTTCCACCGTGAAATCACACGGAGCGTTACTTCTTGGAAATTCTGCTCTGAACTCGTTCAACTCCCCTTTTAAAAACGTCACTGCAAATTCCAATAAAGCTCTGCCATTATAAATATGCAATTCACAAATGCTGGAAAGCAATCCAAGTTGTTTTACTACAGATATACGTGAGCCAACCTTTTCGAAAAGGTCAAACTCCACAGGTTGCGGTCACTTTCCTCTGCTTCGACTGAACAGACATCAGTTATGCTCAGAATCATGTTTGACAACCCGACAAGCGTTGCTGTTTGATCTCGAACATTTGGAATGAGAGACAAATTCTAGGTTAGGCAGGGAGGGAGAGGGGGGGGAGGGGGGGGAAGAGGAAAGGCAGCAAGAAAAGTGAGGGACTTTTAGGGGCAGCTGTGTTTTATTAACCCAGTCATAATGCCCCTAAAAATCCTTATTGCTCTTGCAATGGTCAACAAGGCTCCTGTTGCAACATGTCGAGGATCTCAGAGCAACATGTAGGGACATGTTGCGCTGCTGGCCAAGAAGCAATTGGGTAGTTTTGATCGGGTCACTGACATCACACTCAGAGATTTTGAACTAATAATAAAAGTCACAGAGTAACACATGTGAAGAGGGAATCAAACTTTTGATTAAATGTCAGTGAAGATAAGCTTGGGGTTGCAAAAGTTTGCGATATTGTCAAGGGGGGAGGGGGAGGCAGAATGACCAGCATTTCTCTACAAACTGTGGAAACATTTCTCTCTGGCAGTGTGTTGACTTGTGTTGTCGTTATGCATCTGCCGAAGTCGCCCCAGTTTAGTATTAATATGCAGATGGGGAAGCCGACACGCTGTGTCCTTCTGTGTTTTGACATTGCCACAAAGTACCAAGGGAGACGCTCCAAGACAGAGACAGAAAGGAAGAGCAGTTGTTATTCTAAAAAATATTTTAGAGTAGAACAATATAGAAATGCAGGGCGAACAGATTGACAGAACATCAGCTATGCATAAAGAGAGAAACAAACAGGCAGGAAGATGACAAGGAAACAGACAGAGAGGAGGGAAAGACTGAGAGGCAAGCGGGCCTTTCAGGGACTCCAGACTTGGGTGTGGTGTGCTGGACAGTCATGGCTGGAGAGTGGCTGGTATGGAGGTCTCGATATTGGTGAATGAGTCATCACAGGGAGCGTATTCGGTTGAGTTTCCCTGCAGAAACGGCTGCTGCTGGAGGAAGGAAGAATCCTCTTCACAGACAAGGGGACAGGGTGTAAGGGAAAGTGTGGATGATGACTCAGGGCCATGAACCACATGGCGATGGAGAGGGGAGGGAGGAATTACTCATCAGAGCATGTGGAATCTCATATGGCTATCACAGGACAGGCAATGTGCTTCCCCCAAGGCTGCCGCTCAACCGCCATCAGTCCCCGAGGTTCCAGCTCGACACTGTGGACCGGTGGGGGCCCTGGGGATGGCGTTTTAACTTCTTTCATAAAAGCAGGGTCCGTTACAGCTTGGGGGCAATGGAAAGTCATAAGGCACAAACATTGATAAATGAATTCTTTGGCAAGGCTGAAATGCGCTCCAGCTGCGTTGAGTCACACGAAATTCCCCGCAAATGTTCCATCTCTTGTGACTGATGAGGATAAGCAGGAAATGCGCATTAATATTTGACAGAAACATTGGGTTTGCAACTGTGGATCTTTTGATAAGCATGGGTTTAGCTTCATAGTGGTACTCAGAGATGTGGGGACTTTGGTTTAGCTCGGTGGAATAGGGCAGTTATTGTCATTACTTGAACCGGCAGGGCGTGGGAGGTCACACTGGCCCAGTTCCTGGTTCAAACAGAGAAAGATCGTTAAAGGTCGTTAAACATGAGTTTCACCTTATTCACCATCTTTTTACGATCAGGAGGGTAAATTATGTCAAGTTGATGTGTCCCTCCTTCTTTTAATTAGGCAACGCTGACAAAAATTCATAACCGGAGAAAATTGAGAAAAGAAGAAATGAAAATGACTTTACAAATATGTCTGCCCGGTGCGGAGTGACATTTTAAGGCTTCTTTTCTTTTACCCTTCAGCTTACATTGTCACGTCTGTGTAAATCCATCTTAGAAGTGATGAATGAGCCTTTACAGTGAGCTTACGGACGATAAAGCCGTGCAGAGTGATGACAAGACAGTAAATATGGACAAAAAGGACTGCCCACATGACATCCACACTGTCTACTCTTTGTCTGCTTTGGATTCAGCAACTGAATCAGTAGAAGTCTTTGGTGTAAAAGTGGTGCAGAATAAGGCATCAGTCGATTGGTACATGACAAAAGGGGATAAAATCAACAGGAAGGCTTTGACATAATGCACCCCTTTGGTTCTCATGTATAAATGATCTCTATGCAAGACATAAAAAAACCATTGTTGTGCAACAATTTAGATCTACTACGCATCTATTGTTATATATGCATATTCTGCAAAAAATGGGGATCAGTATTCCTCTTCGGCTTGACTCAACAGGTGAAATGGGCACACCCATAGCACCAGCTCATACCCTCCTCTTAGAAGTGCCGACACCATCCCAGTTCTAACAGTTTCCATTAGGGTGTGGGCTGACAGGGCTCCAACAGGAAAACCACTAAAATCCAGAGCAAACACTGCAGACAAAAGCTAGACAATGAGAAAAACTGGAGCAGACCTTCCCCAGAGTGGATCCCTCCTGCTATACCCCCCTGACCTGCTTTCAGCAGATAGTGACGGCGACTCATGATTAACCAGACATCAATGAGGAGGGGAATGTAATCGCTTATTTTAAGATTCAGTCATAAATTCTTATTTAAATTAGCTGAAGAGCCACGCAAACAAGAATAACACTGACAGGTGAAGTGGATAACACTGAGCATCATCTTACAAGGCTGCATGGTGGTGCAGTTGTTGGGACTTTTTCTTTGCTGTAAGAAAATCCTCAACGGCACAGACCAGACCAGCCTCGCTCTTGGTCCGTGTCTTCACTGCCTTTCTCTCTGCCTCGGGGTTTTGACATCACCGATTCCTCCACGTGTAAATAAAACCATCAGAACTTGCAGTGTGTAATTTCCTGGTCTTCCTCATTTTTACCTGCCAGCTAGGCTTGTACTTTTCTCAAAGTGCCATGCTGTTTGGAGGCAAATTCTAGCAACCCTGACAGTTAGCACCACTGAGGACTGAAGGAGTCACAGTCTGCTATCACTGACGGATTTGCTATTCAGATTGAGCCGTGGCTTTCCTGTATCATCGCCGTCTACTGCTGCATTTGCAGACAGTTAAAAAGTATGACTAAAGTGCATCCAGAGTCTACTTAACATGGAACAGCTCTTATAAGTTTAAAATAAGGAACAATCCTGTATTTCAAGGAATGCTTGGCAACCCTACTAACAGCTGAGTAAGCTGTTATTGCTTGGCTAACAGCTCATTTTATGTTTTAGGTGTACATCCAGAATAAAGCTCTCCAATGAAGGAAAACCCCACTTTTAATTGCCAGAAAAAAGACTATTATGCCATTAACACTGAACTGTACTCTAATTGTAGTAGTCAGGATTACCAGAAGCACACAGGTCGCTCTGTATAATTGCATGTAAGGCTAAGAAAAGCCAACAGACAAAAAATGTAGCATTTGCATTTAATATCTTTTGGTCCATTTGTTTTAGCTTGTGGTGCTAAAAGTGATTTCCGGCTCCCACTGCCGAATCCTTTTGATGGTACGGAGACACAGATGTTTCCCTGCAACCCTTCCAGACATTACCACCATCCCCACTCGTGAAAGCATTCCTGGACGTGCACCAATGGTTTAAAAGCAAGTTATTGTAAAGATCCACTTATTTGTTTTCAGGCCTCATAAAATAAACGCCCCGAGAGACAGATTGCAGTGAAGAAGATCTGAAAAATGCATGGAAAGGTCAAAATAAATGCTACACATGACTTGAGCTGGAGGAGGAGGAAGAAGAGGGGGGGCTTTTCTTTATCTTTCACACTCAGATCAGAATGAGATCTGCAGCTTCACAGGATCTCGTAGCTGTGTACAAGATCATGTGAGACACAAGTGCCCTTAGCCAGACCTCTTGTTGTTTGCTTGCTGTAGAGCAGGTCACAGGTTTTCTGCACTCTTACGGATTCATTTCAGCCCAGCCGTGCTGCATCTTCAGCTGTTTATCTTTGTCATTGTGTTTGAATAAGAAAACAGTGGGCCTACCCAAAGAGTGCTGCCGGTTGTGTTGTTTAAAGACTCTTCGCTGCAGCACAAAGAGCCCTGCAGAAGTTACAGTCTTCAGCTACTCTTCCACTTGGGCTGATCCTGTTTTCAACCTTGTTTTTTTTTTGTTTGTTTTTTTTTTGTCCACCTGCAGTGAGGGGCATTTTCCAGTTGTTTTCTGGCGGTTTGTTGCCAACAGGGCTTTTTGGCAGCTCCCAGCAACACTGTCTCTTTGCATTGCAAAAACAGTTGAAGGCAGCGCTCGGCTCAGCGTTTGTGTGTCCCAATATTGGGAAACCGTGATCTCCGCAGGGCGATTGGCAGATGTGCGTTTGATGCTTCAGATACACTCATGCCAGCGAGTGAAAGAAGTGGGTTTGTATAAAAAGGGCAAGGAAAAGCAAGTCTTTGTTTTGGCAGAGCGCTGCTTGCCAAAGAAGTGGATCGGCAGCCAAAGCTCACCAAACAAACCTGAGGCGCTGAGTGCTTTATCCATTCAACCTCTTCATGAGTCAAAATGACAAGGAGGCCATTTTTACTCTCCGCAATATCCTCTCTGCTGCATTTTGTTTGAGCTGAGAGGTCTACCAGTGAGCTGTGGTTAGCTGCGGCAGGCTTTTTTCAGAGTGGGTTTTTGTGTGGTTGTAAATGTGACCAAGAGCTGCATCTCTTCAGACGTTGGCTTCTGAGATTTTTGAGAAGGAAACAGAGTCATTTGTTTGATTGTAATTAACTACATTTGTCTTAATGAACATCAGTTTTTTAGAGCTCCATACAGAATGACAAACGACTGAAACTCAATTACAAAAACACAATGCTTTGCATTTTTACACTTCTTTTAAGATGATCAGTGTTCACAAACGTGTAATCATGATCTATGATTTTCTTTTTTTTCATGGTGTATAAATATGACAAAGCACAAAATATGACAAATTGCAAAAAAGGTCAATTTCTTTTTGTTATTTTTCAAAAGGAAACAAAAGGTCATGCCATTTAGGAAAATGACATATATATATATATATATATATATATATATATATATATATATATATATATATATATATTTATTTATTTATTTATTTATTTATTTTTTTTTTTTTTTTTTTTTTTTTTTTTGTTTATTTTTTCCTTTC
>NW_015112620.1:852706-867967 GCF_001443285.1 Poecilia latipinna | reverse complement strand
AAAAATATATTTTATTTATTATATATATTTTTATAAATTTTTTTTTTTTTTTTTTTTTTTTTTTTTTTTTTTTTTTTTTTTTTTTTTGTTTGTGTATAGTTTCCATGCTGTTTCTTAAATAAATTAGTCAATATAATTGAAACAATTTTGCACTTGCCCTGAATACCTGAGCTCATGTTTTGATCAGACTCTAAAATGTTGCCAAAATAATTTTTATTTGCGTCGTGATTACCATGAGCACAGCGGTGCGATTTTATTTATATCAGCCTCCTACTACTGAATCTTTTTCTATTTCTTTATAAAGGCAGCTGAAAGGTTGTTAAGTTTTTTTTGTTTTTTTTTCTCGCTTGATTGACCTTTAAAGGTTCAAAGTTTCTATAGTGAAACATCAGAACGCTGAAGGCTCAAATCTTATCCTGTTAAGATACTGATCCTGCTTCTTGGTGCTGCCCCTCGCTGTACTGGAATGTGGATCATGAAAGGATCAAACACAAGTTCCTTTCAAAAAACTCAAAAAAGTCGATCAGTTCATGGGACCACTGTTGTAGTGGTTTTCAGTTTGGCAGTAATACTCCCCTCAGTGATTTTCTGTCTGTACAGCCTGTCCTGTGTTCAGAGACCTCAGTGGCACATTTGTTTTTACCAAGATATCAAACTAACGATTTTAATCTAATCAGAAACACAGCAGAACATCATGGCCACACTGATGTTTTCCTCAGTCTGCTGCAGCTGAGCTGGAGTTCTTTCATCACTGTCCGAGCCGACGTCCTCCAAATTGAAAGGACCTCTGTGCCAAGTTTGTCTCTGAAGATATTACAAAAAAGATGGGAAACCCCATATTTCCCCAGACCTTCTTCTAATGTAGAAAAGAAGGTTTCTGCTTCTCTTAAAGTTATCCAAGCTACTGGAAAAACATCAGTTGCTGCTTCTTATTTTTTTTTCTTTCTGGGGCCTTGATGCTGGCAGTATCACCAGTGACTAGATAGAATCCGCATAGTTTTGCATCCTTGCAGCCTTTGCAAATGATACAGGCACAAAACACATTGCCTGTGTGCATGTGTGTGCATATGTGTGTATGTTAAATTAGGAGCATTTTTCATGTTGGGGTCAGAGTGACGGGAACAGGATTGTGACAGGAAGGCCTCAACAGCTTTCTTTGAACTTCCTTGTGTCATGAGTTTGTGGTTCTCTGACTGGATGATTCAGAAACACCAACGCATACATTTACATGTCAAATATTCATATGTATGTGGTATACACTATTTTCGGCTGTCTGGGCCTTTTTTTTTTTTTTTGCGTTGTAAAAATAGGACTTTTTATGTCACATCAGTAGCACTGACTGCACCATTCTGTGGCTTCTTAGCTTAAAATATTGCACAAGCCTGATAAGTGTTCAAAGTTAAAAACAATTTAGTCTCTTAATGGTGAACACAAAGCCACAAACAGCCTGATAAAGCGAGTGAATCCTTGCTCAAGTCGTGCCTAGTGATTTAATTTCACAGATTTATTAGAAGAGCAAAAATCTGCTAAAGCAATATTCTGTAAGATGTAGATGAGTAGACGAGGAATGGTGCATACTGTACTTTTAAACCCATTTTTCACATTACAATCACTACCTGTAATGTAATTTATTTAATTGTATTTACAGTTAAATCATAGACCAACACAATGTAGTGGATAATTATGAAATAGAATATAGGTTTTTTTTTTAATAATTAAATATCTCAGAACTACAGATTGCATTTCAAATCGGCCTTTCTGAGTCGATGCTTTGCAGAACCAACTTTTGCTGCAGCTATCGCTGCAAGCCTTTTGTCTCTATCAGCTCTGCATATCTAGAGACTGAGACTTTGCCCATTCTTCTTTTGAAAATAGCTCATGCTCAGACTGGATGGATACAATCTTTGAAACTTAAATTTCTGGGTGTTTTGAGTTGTCGTCCTGCAGAAAGGTGAACATCTGGTCCACTGTCAAGTCTTTTTTTACAGCATTCCCCCCCCCCACACCCCCAAGGATTGATGTGTGTATACCTCTTTCTTTCTTCCCCTCAACTATGACCGTCTTCCCTGTTGGGAAATTGCCGTAAAATTAAGTTTTTGTCTTATCTTATCAGAACTCCTTCTTGTACATGTTTGCTAATTCACCTACTTGGCTGTGGGAAATTAAACATCTGATTGCCTTGCACCACTGACTTCCTCTTTTACAGATTTTATGAGTGCATGACTAATATTTTATCTCGACTGAGCTTTTGATCTCTGGGTTCTCCAGGGTTACCGTGGACATCTTGGGTGCTTCCCTGATTAATGCCGTCCTTGCCCGGCCTGATAGATGGCCACCCATGTGTTGGTAGGTCTGCAGTTGTGCCAGACATTTTCTGTCTTCAGATGATGGATTAAACCATTGTTTTAGAACTTGACTTTTTAAGCTTTATCCCTCACCTGTCTGCTGTGTTCCTTGGTCTTCGCAATGATGTTTGTTCACTGATGTTCTCCAGCATACCTCAGAGGCCTTCACAGAACAGCTGGATTTATACTGAGATACAATTCCGCACAGATGGACTCTAATTACGTGACTCGAAGGGAATTGGTTGCTCATGGCGTTTGGATGCTTTTGCAAGGCACTGTAAAGCAAAACAACAGAAACAAAGTACTCCATTAAAGCAGCTGGGTTTGTGTATTTAGTCACATTACACGACAGCACTTCATCCCCTAAAAAAAAAAAAAAAAGAGAGTAAATTCCAGAGCAAACAACTGCAGACAACAAGCGACAGAAAAACTGGAACAGACATTTCTTCCATGGATTTCCCTAGCACCTGACTTGTTTTCAGTCGGTCATTCTGTGAGACGTCCAGGTCTCGAAGGGATAAAAACCAAAAGACACACCATGCAATCATCTCTGATAGTTATTGTCTTCTCTCAGTTAAACACAGAAAAGTTTAATGAGACACTGTTTGTTTTTCTTTTTTTCCTGTTCTTCTGGAACTGTTTGCATTCTGAGTCCAAACTTGTGCTGCTACTTGAAATTGTTTAGTGTTGTTAGAGTACCGTTTGGCCATTTAAACTATAAAATATCAGGAAATTGTTTAATTCCTCATGGGGGAATTAAGCCTAAGGATATTTTATGATTTAATTATCAGTAAAGCCTGTCATGTTTTCTACCTGTTCTGTTATTAGAGGGACGTAAAGGAGGTTGAGAGCTGTCAGCGAGGCTTTGTGTTACATCTATGTTTGAGAAGTTTTGAACTAGAATAGCGATAGACATATTAGTCAATGGGATACTTGGATTTAATTATGAGTCCATCAATAGAGCAGGTGATTTAGGGCTATTTTACAGTTTAATTGATTAATCTTTACTGTTTCTGCCCGTTTCTTTTTTCGTTTCAGTTTACATATAATTGTATTCACCCGACAGATATAAACAGAGGCATGATTGAAACATAAACAAAGACAATTTAATAAGCAAAAATTTTGAAAACCATAAAACAGTTACATTTAAATGGATCATTTGGCATTAGGACCATTTTGAGAATTAGACACAAGATAGAGATATATTTTCTCGTCTTGTTGTCTGAATTTATTGCCACACCCGTAAACATCCTATAATTTTAACTTGTTTACTCTTATGACTGAAACGCTAAAGCACATCGGTATTTAATTTACCGTCCTGCAATAAATTACAGATTTATCACTCAGTTATCAAAATAGTTTTAATTTTTAGTCTTTAGAATGAAGTAATTAAAGTCTCACAAGCAACGCGGTTTGGATCCGTCACTGCTTAGTGCTGTTCAGCCATTAGGTACGCACAACACTGGGGAAGGTGTGTAGTAAAAAAATATGAGGATGCACATGCATGCCTCCCTGGAGGCACCACTTTTAATTCGAATTGGAAGGTGATTGGGGTCATTTCATTCCCTCTCAAGCTACACAGACGTAAGAAACACTGATGCAATAATAAATTCTCACCTGTTTTCTGCTTTTACCTAAATATAAATCTGACGGTTTAACCATCTGCTGCCTCTGACTGCATAAAGCACAAAGAGGACAAAGCTGTTTTAAAAGAAGGCTAAAATAATGGCAACTGTCCTTATTCTGCCAGCAGAGCCTTAGCAGCTCTTTCAGCTGTTTCATAAATCAACTAGTTAAAAGGCAAATACACATTGGAGAATAAACAGTCCCTTCTTTCTCAAGGCTGCTCAGGAGGATGAAGTTGGGGGAGTAATAGGGTGATGGAGTTAGGAGGATCAGCTTGGCTTAACTTTGTCAGTGCACCAAATTCCCCTCAGTCCCTCTCTCCCACTGTCCGCGCTCCCTCCACTGATCCATAATAGGCTGCTCCTAAACAAAGCCCAGAGCTTAGTTTCAGTTTGGAAACCTTAAGAGAAAGATTGCTCTAAGAATATTGACTACAAACTAAACCATTCCTTACAATGCTACATGTGATACTGTCAGTTCTGCTGGCATGTTTAAACTTGTTAAAAACATCAAATTCAATCTTTTTTTTTTCTCTCAATGGTGTTAATGCGAGTGTAATAATATAAACACCGTCTGAGTTGCTTTGGGTGAAAGCATCTTCTAAAGAACTAGCAGTGATGTAAATGATACTGCATGTATCACCCTGGCTTTGTTGGATCACAGTATCTGATAAAACAGTTTTTTTTTTTTTTTATTGGCTGTGGAAGTCAGATTATGTCTTTTTTTTTACTTTTTGAAAAGAAAAAGTGTGCCCACTCTGGAGGCCCAAGCACAACATTTTGTGTTAACATTTTAGGTTTTGCTTCTTTAAACTCTGAAATGGCTTGACTACTAGCTAAGAGAAAATGTTTAAGACTGCCCATGTTGCTGGTTTCACCCCATTTCTCATTTTTAATGTCTGGTTGTGCTTGTTTTACACTTGAACAAGTGAAATTATGAGTCGCAATTGATTAGCGGCATAACACACATTACTTGGTTGAGAAAATGCTGAAAAGAAAATAGGTGTCTGGTGGAAAGGTGATATTTGTATCTAAAGTGAATTAGTGAATTTTTGTCTTTGAAAATATCAATTGTCCACAATCTGAGAATATGTTTGATTGGATCTCCATATTTTCTGATCCTACAACTGAGAATGTTCCAGTATGCATTGAGTGTAGGACACTTACTACTCGCAAGTACTCCATTGAAGTCTAGATTTAAAAAAAAATATATAAAGGTATATATTTATAATATGCCTTTCTGACTCTTTATATTACTTTTAAAAGCCATTCATTGGAGAGTGTTGCGATAAAGCTTGACTAAGTAAATTTTCCTAATAAAATTTCATCCACTTTTAATCCCCATTAACTTTAACTCAGAAAGAACCAAGCCGTAAACTTTATTCCATATAAGTCAAATCCTTTTTAGCTCTGAACCGAGAGCTGGTAATTGAGCATTAGGAAGTAGTAGCTTGTATGCAGGGTCTTTCTGTGGGATTGTTTTGGAAGGAAAGCCGGTTGGAAAAGTTAGCGTCTTGTTAATCTGGACCAGAGCAATTTCAGACGAGACCCAGATGTTCGCCACGTTAGGATATGGCAATTTTGAAGTCCAAGTTGAAAATAACTGTTGCTCCCTCATTCCCTGCGCCTGTGTGGTTGGTTGATATTGTACTGAAATCGTGTTCCGAATGAATAAACGGGCTGCAAAAACCACCAGTGTGTGTGGTGTTTTTTAGTGCTTTTAGGTGGATAAAAGCACACCAGCCTTAGATCATATAAGTCAGAATTCAGAACAGTCTGTTGCTCAGGGACCTGATCATTCAGTGGAACCACACTGAAGATGGGTTTGTCGCTACAGCAGTCTGTGTTCTGGGACGACGGCTCAGAAATGCTGACATAGTTAATTCTGGGACGAAGAGCTCTGTTCCAGGACAAGCTCTTCACCAACACAATAACTCAACTCAAAGTTTGGAAATATGGGTTTCTTTTTTGGGCACTTCTTACTGTTAGTTTCATGTTGCAGGAAATGAAGTAGGAAAACTCTGCTAATATAGCACAAAGAGCATGCCCACCACATGCATGGGTGCTTGAATACAAAGAGCAAAACTGTGGCCATGTTCTCGTTTCAGCTGCAGAGTAACAAAACCTTTCCATTTGATTAATTTATCAGGTGGGACAGGTTCTTAAACAATAAACAGTGTGTTGCCGTGTCAGCAAAATGACATTTCTTTAATTTTACAGAAAAAGGAGCAAAACATAGTCTCTGTAACACAGGGCCGTGTTTTTACCTACTGAAGTTCTTTGTGAAAATCATTTGTTAAAATATGACAGTCATGCCTGTTCAGTGCTAAAATGTAAAGGGGAGGGAAGGAAGTCAAATAGAGGCTTCCAGGTTCAGATTTATAGCCACGGGGTCACCAGTGGAAGTGGAGCTGGAGCAGAGTGGTGCAGAACTCTCCTGCTCTCTCCAGGCCTCCTTCGTCTTCCCTTCTCCCCTGTATGTAGGTCACTCTGGGTGCACATCCAGGTGAATATGTTCTCTTTTCTTTCCCAGAGTGCAGATGGAAAAAAAATAAAAAATACTCAAAGTGTTACTGTCAAATAAAACAGCACTGTGGAAAAATTCAGCATTAATAGCAAAGGTCAGGACTTTCCACAACAGATGTGATCCTTCACGACGCACCCCCGGCGAAGATGTGTGAAAAGCTTTAAAATAAGTGAATATTTCAGTGCAGTAGCATAATTTTACTATGAGAAGTGTTAGAAAATTGCATCTAGCGCATCTATTCAAGGTGTGAAAAATCCCATTTCAGGAATAAACCCGTTTAATTGTCGCTACAATAAAGATTGCATAAAACATTTTTGCAAATCTATACTTTACTTTTGTAAGTTGCTGTCAGTTGTCCAATGATTAATCAATTTCTTTCTGTTTTCCCTGATTCATAAGACAACACAGAGGCTCTTTCGAATCCCTTCAGGGCTGAATATAAGGGCCCACATTTACAGCAAGACAATAAGAAAAAACAGAACATCTCCAGAGCAAATAGACACATCTTGGGGTCACGCCCAACAAAATATCCCTCATTTTTATTGGTTTTTGAATTTCAATACTGCCTGTCTGTTTATCGTTGATCAGATTGTTCCCCCAATTGGGCTCAGAGCAAGTTATGTACCAGGTGAGCCAATGGTTCAGAGCTTTGGTTGGTCCAACTGAGAGAAATTTTGCAACTGAAACAACTTTATTGGAGCTTTGGTGCAAGCTGCATCCTCAAGCAAAAAGCACACAGAAATAGGAAGACCATTATTTGGTGTGTTTAACATATTATGGGCCTTCAGGGCTGAATTTTAAAGCTTGTTTGGAGTCTTTTGGTGATTTACATGCAGCAGAGCTATGTGGGAGAGGCCGAAGGTGTTGTAATGAACGGTGCCGGCATGACTTTGTGATCCACAAAGATAAAGTTCTCTTTTTATTTCTTGAAACGTTTTTCCATCGAAAAGTTTTTCAGTTGCATTAAACTTGTTCATATATCTAAAATTTGCTTGCACATGATTTCTACAAAATCCAGTGGTTGGATTTGGGTTGCAAAGGGAAACAACATAAAGCTGAACAAAAAAAATGGTGAATTTATTGTGTAGATTGTTCTGATAGAAAATGTCAATATTTCCTTTTAGTATTTAATTTAAAGAAATATTCAAAGACAGAGCAAAGGAACGAGAGAAGGGAAGCAAGAAAGGAAACCTTCTGGTTGAGCTGAATAAAAGAGCATAAAAGAGGAGACAGGATTCTGGACGATCTAAAGAGGTTGTGAAAGAAGAATAGTCAAGGATCCCTCTCTTTGTGCACTCCAACCTTGTGAAATGTTGCAGAGGAATCAAAGCTGTCCTTTTGGCAGAAGAACAGCTGTACAAAGTATTAAAGTTTGGCTGATAATAATTGTGCTAACATGTGAACTTATTACATTTAAATAATATTTTTTCTTTACATGAAAGTTTTACAGACCTGAATAAAAGCACTTAAATTAAATTGTGAATTAAAAAAAAAGTTACTGCAATAAAAGATTTTTAATGCTTTTTCGCCTATTTACCAGGTGTGTCAGTAAACATGGCTGACACAGCACATGTTTAAATGTCCCTGTTGTTCCATATAAAGATTTGAGATGTTGAAAAAGTGCTTGGCTCGTTTTAACCGTAAGTCCAAAGTAGGTCGTTACAAGTCCTTATGCTAGATGTTTAAACTAAACCAAAGCAGGTTTCCTGTCTGTCCTTGAGCATATGAAGTAACCCGGCAGTGTTAATTTCCACAAGTTTACCTGTGCCCCCCATTAGAGGTCCCAGCAGCCGCCGGCACCGCGCCTGGGCAGGATGTTTTTGATGAAACACGGAGCTTAATTTAGTCCCAGGCATTCTCAGTATCTGTCACCTAACTCCCAGCGATCTCAACACAGAGAGCCGGAGGTGTCGGTGTGTACGTGTGCATGACGGTCCGTGTTTACCCACAGAGGACAAATATAAATTCAAGAAATGCACACGAACGTTAGACCATCCCGAAGATGAAAAATCTTCAGACAATGAGGAGCTTGTTTGCCTAATCGCAGCTGCTTACGCGTGACATGCTATTGTGCTCCTACTGTTTCCTTGATGTAAAGCTTTCTTAAATGAATTGTTAATGCTGAGTATCAAAAAAACAATCCAGTTAAACCCAGAAAAACACCCACAGTACTGATTTCTCCTGGCTTGTTTCAAGCTCTTACTTGGCTAGTAAATAACCAAATAGGCGAAGGAATTGCCAGCAAACCAGCTAAAGCGAAAAGCAAACCGGTTGCCAGCAGCCTCTGCCAAAGTCTTCGGCCTGTACCCAGTGCTGTTCTCTTACTGGTACATACAAAAATGTTCTGCTTTCGTCCTTGAGTTACAGCATTAGTCTGCCTGCGAGGAAAACGGTTTGAGTCGGAACGCCGATGGAAGGATCACAGCCGTTAAAGCAGCTACGTGCGATCCTTCGTCTTCCCGGCCCTCTGCCTGTGCTGAGTTTGACAACATGTGGGTTTTGAGCAGCCTTTAATTGAATCTCGCGATCCTCTGACCTCGTCGTTTTCATGCAGCACTTAAACAACGTGTTCTGACTCGTCGAAGGGCCGCACGGAGTGCAGCGAGACGAGAGCTGTGTGGTCTTAATGCGTCCGCAGCGAGCTGAACAGAGAGGAGGACCACACAGCGGCACGGTCAGATCGGGTTTTCGGAGGCCTTATTTATAATCTGGGTCAGAGTCCAGGCCGTAACCTTGCTCTCGCTGTCCCTCCTCTGCAGCCCGTTTCATCTTCATCACGGCGCTCTGCCTTTAACTCTGCTCGCCGTTTGTGCGTCTGCTCGGTCCATTCAAGCTCTATTCTCATCGTCCCTTCTCTTTGTAATGTGCTGAGTCATGCATCTCTAGGTGAGATGAGTGTCATCAGTGTTTTATCTGAATGCGTTCAATGCATAAAGGTGAACACTGCAATGTACTGCAATATGTCTTCTACTCTTGTTAAACGGTATGTTCAGTTATTTAAATTACGGCGGATAATTCAGGATTAATAAGCGACACAATAAACCCAGTCGGTTTGGAGCAGGAATGTTTTAGAAAAACAGTTTTCGTCAGAGGCACGGTGGCCGTACTTTCAGCTTGTCAAGTGATGATATGACAAATGATATGTCAACAAGCATTGAGTTTCAAAAACAAGAATTTCACACACATTATTGTAGGTTTTCTTTATACCAGAGAAAGTCAAAATTATTAAAAATAATATGCTTCCTCAAATATGTTTTTGCAAATTTCAGAGAAATGCCACCAATAAGTCACTGTGAACCATGGCATAATTCCTTCTGAAATTCTTATGAGAATTTGTAGAGTTTATTTAAACGGGTTGGCTTCATAGTAGTTTTGTTTGAAGTTTCATAAGAGATGTTAGTCTTTATTTTCATTTTAACAAAACCATTGCATGTGAAGAACTATTTATATACTTCTTGAAGATTAATAGATAAACCTTTTTGACAATTTATCTCTGATTTTATATATATATATATATATATATATATATATATATATATATATATATATATATATATATATATATATAGACTGACTTTTTTTTTCTTGCCTCCACTGGCATTTGTGACTTTTGGTCTTTTGTAGGTTGTTTAGTTTTCTCTGGTAGAACATTATAAAAACAAATATTTGCTACTACACAGGTATATGTAATAAAGTGGCTAAGGAGTTTGTGTGTGTAACTCTAAACTATGTGTTGCAAACGGCAAATCCAGAATGAATTCAACATTGTGCCTAAAATTTCTGTTTTACAGTAACAATGAAGTTATATGTTTAAATAAATCATTAAAAGGCTAAAATATCACTCCTGCTGAAGATGAGTTCATATAAACCTCTGTCTGGATCTGAGCAGAGATAAAGGGAATGAGTGTGACATCCCTGGCTGGGTTCTAAAAACCGCTCTCCAATATTCGGTGAAATAAGCCTGATATATGAGCTGGATGTGTTGGGGCATGCTTCGCTTTGCTCACAGATGTTTTTATTTCATGAGCTGAGAGATGCAGCTCAGGCATCATGTGCGTTTTATTTTTTCTGCCTTTTGTAATGGTGCAAAGCTGATCGGTTTGTTGCGAACTCAGACCCAGCAGTTAGTTTGGCATGGTCATGCCTGGGCTGGGAGCACATGACAAGACCACAAGTTTTCAGTTTTTAGCTGCTAGTTTGAAGTCGTTTTCAATGTGACAGGAGAAGCAGATAAGTCGCTGATTGTTTTATCTTATCACGACCCTTACTGGTCTAGATGTTTTAGTTCAGTCCGTTGCTGTTGAGAGCCAGAAGCAGCTTTTGATTTAGTTTCAAAGAGGTGCCACTCTGCTGAATGTTGTCGTGGCCCTGCAGCCACCATAACCTGACTCCCATTTATCATGGGAAAGTGGCAAACACTGAACGCATCACATGGATAAATGCCCATGCCTCAATTCCCCACAGTGGCTCTGAATCTATCATGGCCCTGACATGGCTGTCAGCAGTAAGACTTGACGTCCTGTTTTTCGTGCCGGAGGCCTCCCAGTGTGGCTTTCTGGCGAGTGCTCACTTGGTGTGAGTCAAAGATGGGCCGGCAACCGAGGGGGCAGCCGAGGCGAGCCGCAGAGCGGCTTCAGGGCCCTGCCGGGACCTGCCAGGTCTGCTGCTCTCTCTCTGCCAGAGGCCTCGGCTCCCAGAGAGTGAGTCACAACCCATGCTCCTGACACACACGCACACACACATTAATATGAAAAGACACACCCACAGTGTGTAGGCATGCAGGTGCAAGCACACGTTGAAGACAATGGATTGAATGTGTCGATCCAAAAATGTTAATTTTCTGTGAACATGCAGAGCACTTCAGTGTTTTACTGAGATCCTAGTTTTTAATTTTATTTTACGTTTTTTTTTTTTTTGTAATGAGGAAGGAAAACTAAACATGGTTTTCATTTTTTTTTTTTATAATAAAAATCTGAATGCAAATTTTAAAATGGAAGCAAATAGGTCCATGCTGTACAATAGCATGCTAACTCTGGAGGTACTGCAGAGAGCGACAGCTCAGGTGGGAGGATCTTCTAACGCGACAACTATTAGTAATAAATTTGACTTACGAACCAGTGGCAGAGGAAAGCCTAAAAAAAGGTATTTTTTTTAACACTTCACATCACCTTTCAGTTTACTTATATGCAAATGTCATCTCTTGGTATTTTCCAAAATATAATAATAATAATAATAATAATAATAATTCAGTTCAATCACACATACATTCTAATTAATCCTAATTATCAATCAGTGCATTATTATTAAAATTAGTTTAACCCTTTCAAGCATTAATTATGATCCTTTGTGTCAGGATTTTTTTTCAATTTTTTTTTATTTTCGTAAGGCATAAAAAAATGTATAGAAGAAAAATTTGCAATTTTTTAAAATATATATATATTTTTTTAGGTGATCAATTGTAATTTTCTCCAAATACAAAGTTATTGTTTGAAAAATACATCAGTAGTATTGTTCTTTAGGGATTATCTGATGTCACAATATTTTTTTTTTTACCTTCTAGAGCCGTCTACAGTAGAAGAAGGGACAGGGTTGGTTGGCATGCTTTTGTCTGTTGGCCATATTGGATTTAACAAAAAATAATTTCTTGCATTTGCAGCTGATGACCAGTAGTTGATAGTGTATTTTATGATTTATTAGTGTCCACTTCAGTGGTCTGTGTGCATTTATGACAAGAAAATGGCTCTACATAGCTGTCCACTGTAGTGACCACTATGCATGAAAGGGTTAAAAGGTTTTCCTTCTAAGGAAACCCAGCAGATTACATTGAGTCATGGACTTGATGAGAGCAGCATTGTGTCTTTTCTCCAGCTGTGACATGAAAGCGTGTCAGAACTGTTTGGAAGATGGATGGACCTTAATACAGGATAATCCTGGAAGAAAGGCTTGTGGAGGCAGATCATGGAAACCCAGTCAGTCAGCGAGGAGTCAGACAGGCATGATTTGACCCAGAGAGCTGGAATTATGTCTTTTATTTATATGCTATTAACAGGTCACAGATTCCTCGGAGGTCTTCCCTCTGTGGTAGTTGTAGCAGTAGTAAACAGTATTTCCCCGTACATTTATAAAATACCAGCAGTTCCTCCAAATAACTCACCCAATCACAGAATCCTCCCCACAGCTGCAACAGAGTTTCTTGGAAAGAGTCTGATATTATGCTTCTGAGATATCAGACATTAAATCGCAAAAGAAATGCTGTGTACCAGTTTACCTGATATGAAAAAAGTATAAATTAACAAATACATTTTGACTTTCCAATTCATGCTACAGTCTTGAAACCAGGGCACTGAGGTTCACTTTCCAGCAGGACAACAACCTTAAACACACAGCCAGGTCTACTGTGTGATGGGTTAAGCATATGCTAGAATGGTCCAGTCAAAGTCCAAATAAAGTCTTAAATCGAATTGAGAACCTGTGCCAAAACTTGAAATTGGATTTTCAAAGATCCTCTCCATCCAATCTGATTGATTTCAAGCCTTTTTGCAACGAAGAATGGACAGAAATTTAATTTCAAATGTATTGGAGACATATCACAACAGATTGCATGCAATTGGAAGTATTGACTCAGGTGAGCTAAAGACAGAAGCATGCCACACATTTCAGATTGTTATTTCTAAAACTAAATTGAAAACCATGTACTTTACACGTGTACTTTACAATTACACATTATTTTGTGTTGGTTTGTCACATAAAATGGCGATGAAAGACATGAACGTTTACAGCTGTCATGTGAGGAAGTTGCTCAGCGCATATGAAGACGTCTGTAAGACGCTGTAGCTATTTCCAGTCGGTTCATGTCCCTCTGCATACAAATATCCACCTCCATTTCATTCATTCGTTTGAGTTAGAACCACAGAAACCTCTGATACACACACACACGCAGAAATGTGGTATCAGCAAACAAATGAAATGTTCACCATGTGCTTTACACACATGCTTTAATATTCTCCAACAGGATCTCCAGCCGTCGGTGGGAGTTTGAGATCAAGGCTTCGATCAGCTGGAATGATCTGCCTGAGTGAAGGGAGGAGGAGTAGCATTTATGAGGATGTGTGTGATTAATGTTCAGTATAAAAATGTGTATCCTGTGCAGAACAGAGCAGGCAGTAATTGTGCTGTAAGCGACTACACAGCTCAGATTACTTACATTGTTGTGAAAAATGTAGTTATAAGTCATCCAGTTATTTGCATATTTAGAATTATAAAATATCTAAGACTGTTCTGTGCCTGTTGCTTTGTTGCCTTTGCTGAAACCTTTGCAGTAAAGTTTTGATAGATAGATAGATAGATAGATAGATAGATAGATAGATAGATAGATAGATAGATAGATAGATAGATAGATAGATAGATAGATAGATAGCATTTATTGTCACTGAACAGAATTCAACGAAATTTCCATTGCTTTTTGCTTTTATGTTTTACAAGTTGCATGAGTGAAATGTGTAAGAGTTGAGAAAATTAATGTTCTCAAGTTCATTCAGGTACATTTATCTTGAAGCAAAGCTTCAGGGAGTTTTTGTCCAATTTAACAAAAAGTAAGTCACTGTCACATACATTTTTGAATTCTGAACTATATTCCTAAAATGTTTTGCCATTATTAGGTCCAAATGAATTTTATTGCAATCCAGCTGCACCATTTTATTTTTCCCTGCACAGCTTTTCACATGAAATGCTGTAGTTAACAAACCACAGAACAATCTCTCAGATTTTAAATGTCAATGTGAACCATTGATGGTAAAAAGAAAGGACACCCTCTTTTGATTTCGGATGCTTTCAGGCTTTACCTGATTGCTTAAATATAATCACAAGAATGCAAAAGCATAATACAGATCCCACATTGTCATCATTAATAGCAATAAACAAAGATAAAACTAAGTTATATGACAAAATGTATTTCATCCTACAATTTAGCAGCTAGTAGAATCCCCTTGAGCAGCAATAACTTAAAAGGAGTCAGGCTTTCTTTTAAGCATTTCCGCCAGGTCAAAGTTTGAACTTTGACTAAGGCTTTCCAACACTTTATTTTTCTCTTTATTTTGATGTGCTTGGGTCATTGTCTTGTTTCATGATCCAACTTTAGATGCAGAACTCCTTTGGCTGGAGAATATGATTTGGAGAGCAGATCATCCTGCAAAGTGACCAACTCCTGTGGCTACAAAACCAGCAGCTGCAGAACTTGTGGCAGCTTGTTGTTGCAGGTTTTCAATCCTAAATCATGCACCCATATATATATATATTTTTAGACAGAAGAGACATTCTGTCTGCAACAACTCCAAGCAAGACATATCTGTTCAGTCTTTTTCCAGTTTTGCTGTAGAGAAATTTAACATGCTAACAGAGGTCTACAGATTTTAAGAGGGGGCTTTTGGGCTCCATGTAATTCCTTTGAGTATTGCAAGATCTGACATTGGACTGAATTTGCTGGCTCGTTTATTGCTGGGAAAATTGGCAACTGTTTCAAATGTTTTTTTATTTTTTTATTTATTTATTTATTTAATTTATTGTTGAGCAATGGACTCCGAGTGATCCAGAAATGGCCTCATAATGCTTTCAAAACTGACGGACTGCAACAGTGGCAACTCATTGCTGGTATTTTTCCTCCTAAGCAGTGTGTTAAAACACACACACACACACACACACACACACACACACACACACACACACACACACACACACACACACACACACACACACACACACACACACA
>NW_015112620.1:845856-849426 GCF_001443285.1 Poecilia latipinna | reverse complement strand
ACACACACACACACACACACACACACACACACACCCCTCTGTAGCCCAGAGCACCAACCGTTCAAAACTCCATTCATTTATGTGATCGACTAATTAAGTACCTTCATTAGCAGCACCTGACTGCTGCTTCTCCTTTGAAGTCCAATGGAAGAAGTTAGGATGCATTTACTTTATTTAACACAACTTTTCTATTTTGCTTATCTTTTATAATGAATAAAAACAGATGAATGTGTTGAGTCTTTCACTACATTCAAAGCCGTTTAAATGTTTAAAGACTACCATCGAGTCGCCTAGAAGAACTTATCTTCACGTTTCTCCAACCTGTGGTCATTCAGACAGACGTCAGCTGCAGCTCCAACACTGGCAGATCGCCCTGGCTCATGTTCTGTCGGATGTTTACAACAGGTCAAATGAGCAAAATGAAGGAAAGCACAAATCTCTATTCGCCCAGACTTATGATGCAGACATAAGTCTGAACTTCAACCAATTTGTTGCAGATATTAAACCTTCCCATTATATTTCACCAAACAGAAGTTCACCTTCAATTTTTTTTGCTGTCGTCCAGATGTCTTTTTTTTTTTTTCCTTCTTAAAATCTACTAGGAAACCTGGATGTGAAGGAGTGCAGTTTTAAGTTTGAGCCCCCATTTACAGCTTTACTGCTCTCAAAACTCTACACACCCGTGTGAAAATGTCACCTTTTTTGGATGTAAAAAATTAAGGCTCTCTCTCTGTCTCTCTCTCCCTCTATTTTCTCTTGATCTCTCTCTCAACATTTATTGGGAACATCAGAGCAGGGGGTACAGGTTTAAGCAGTCCCAGGCTGGAACACAAAATTATATATATAATTGAGCAAAGGTCAACTAAGTGCTCGTAGGACGGCTGAACCTTACCTTTGCTTCATTTCGGTATAACTGGTGGCAGGTGTGACGTTAAAAATGACTGAATGCTGTCTGCGAATCCTCCGTAAAGTATTATTTTTATTGGAGGGCACATTTGTTGCAGCTGTATAATGGTTACATTTTTGTTCAAACGCACTTGATTGCTTACAGTTGCATTGTTTTGAGACTTTATCCTGTTCTGGGATTTTTTTTCCATCACAAACCGAGGCTTTAACAGAGGCTTATGGTCTTCTGACAGCAACATGTGATCTTAAGTTGTGGCCTTCTCGCCGTGTTGACAGAGCTAATAAAAACATGGCCAGGGTGCCATATGAAGCAGTCGGCAGAAAGAACCGATGAACTGCGAGACAAGATGCAAACAATTAGCTCTGTGAGAAAACTGCAGCTAGTTAATGGTTAGCAGCTAAATTTAGCCTCTGTCTGGAAGCTCGCAGGGTTTTTCACTGCGTTTTCTTTAACGAGTCTGGCTTGATTACCTCCAGTTCAAAAGCATTAAGGATCAATTAAACAAGCATTAATTCAACAATGTAGGGAATAGTAAAAATCTGTAGTGAATTATTCTACCTGGTTTCAAATTCATTGAAGCACAGTTTGCGTACTTTGCCGTACTTGCATCATTATGCCATTATCATTATATTCCCTGAAAATGTTCTCAAATGACAATATTATCGTTTATTGCAATAATTTCTGGAAAAAGTCATTGTCTAACAAAGTCTGTAATTGTGACAGGCCTAGTTGGGAGGCCTCTTTGCCGTCACCCAAAGCTTTAGCTGCCTTCCAGATTCTCTATCAAAACTTCAATATTAAATTTAATGTACAAAAGAATGATGTTGGTTAAAAGATTACTTTAAACCACTTCTAACAATGTCTAGGAATAATTCTGGACTCAACTGCAAACAATCTCTGTTTATTTGGTTTTCTTTTTTGTTTTGTTTTGTTTCCTTCATATGCACTGGAATTAAACACTGAATGAGATTATTCTCAGTGTGCGCCCTCCGTTAGGTATCTGAATGAGTTCATGTGCTGCCTTCAGCAACAGGATGAAACCGTCACTCACTATGCATTGCATCCCAGCAATTCTTGAACTTTTGGCATTCACATGGGCTGACAAACAGCGTTCTGCTGGCTATGTGAATGTTTCTCATGGCGGTAATAGATTGCATGTATGCATGAGTAGCCATAGGGTTTGTGGAATGTTGATGTGGTCCAAAGTTTAATAGAATGGAGCGTGGGTGTGGAAAAGATTCCCCCTGGAGCACAGCTAGGGTCTTGCAGTACTAAAAAGCTTTGACCTGGACCTGGTGTTCACCCACTCACAGGGACATAGCAGCATCCTCTCCGGTCCAGAACACGCTTCAATAGTTTGGCGATGCAGCAAAGAAATGGACATATGTTGGGAAACATTAAAAGAAATACAGGGGAGGAAAACGGGCTCCAAAAGAAACTCGAACATGTAAGTCACAGAACACATCCCTGTTGTCCTGCGTTGCTCATCATGTAATGAGTAGCACATGACTTGAATCGAGTTTGGTGCGTGATCTCTTATCGGACAAAAGCGTCCCACAGAGAGAGCTGGCGGGGGCAGACGGAGCCTCTCCTCCTGTCCTGTTTGTCGGCAGTCATGAGGTCTCCATTCTGTTCGCCACGCTGTGTCTCGTGGTTAAAAGTGCATAAAATGCTTCAGTTGAAAAAAAAAAAAAAAAAAATCCCCCTTGCCTTTAAAAACATTCAGCTGTGGCGGAATGTTCAATAAATCAGATGCTGATCTTGAGGAGAGCAGCGCTATATCTGGGCTGAGGTTGGACTGGGGGAGTCAACGGGACAAGAATGGAGTCTTTGGGGTTTTTTTGATAACAGCCGAAAATGTCAACCCCAAAGGGTGTAAAGTGCCTCAATGAGAATTTATTTATATTTTAGCCACTTAGTGAGCGGGGTATATTACCGTCAGTGTTTGCGGCCATTAACTGATCGTTGATGGATTCCTATAGTTTCAATGTCAAAACTGTCATAACATATCAGCATGTGTTCAGATGGTGAGCTACGATACCCTCCACGTTTATTGGTACCCCTGCTGCTACTACTCCATACATCCCTTTTTCTCAATAGGGCAGCACTTAGTCTGAACATTTCACATGGTTGGATGATACATACAGTAGAGGGAGCTTTGTTCATTCCTTACTGAATAATCTCTCTAGAATCATCCAGAGTTCAGGGGCATAAATCTGCTTCATTCAGGATTTAGATCTGGATTATAGAGTGGTCATGAAAGAATGTTGATTTTATGTCTGATGAAAGCAGCTTTGTGTTTACTTGGCCATATATTGCAAATAACTTCCCTACAAGATATAGAGATGTCGCACTTTCAGTTTTCACAAAATTTTAATGGCTGTTTCCAGATATCAGATGAAATTTATGATGCCAATCTTTCTAAACAAGTTCCAGTGGAAGAACAGCCCACAGCATCACAGGTCCTCCTCTATGTTTTACATTATAATGCCATACATATATCACTATTTTTAAGACTTTTATCTCTTTAACAAATTTAGTATTGTACTCAAAAAATATGTTTCAGATAGTTATATTGCTAAATATATTTTACATATCCTCTGTGAAAATGTGAAACCATGGTTTCGCATTTTTGCAAAAGAAAATATCCGTGTGTGTGTGTG
>NW_015112620.1:747487-842594 GCF_001443285.1 Poecilia latipinna | reverse complement strand
TGTGTGTGTGTGTGTGTGTGTGTGTGTGTGTGTGTGTGTGTGTGTGTGTGTGTGTGTGTGTGTGTGTGTGTGTGTGTGTGTGCGTGCGTGCGCGCGACATTATAATATAAAATCTGGATTTATTTTGTATCTGTGCCATATTTGTAGTTCTGCTTGATTATGATGCAGATTCAGTGTCTTATTTGCATGTAGAGGAATTACACTGGGAAATAAAGAAAAACATCCCACATCCAGAAGAAGCAGCTTATCCATCATTATCAACTCAAACTGAACAGAAAAAAATATGAAGAGATTTGAATGCATATGTGTCTGTGTAAAACCACCAGAGGCAACTGGCCACAATCCACTGGGGAGCTTTAAATTAATTTAATGTTTGGCTAAAACAAAGTTATCTGGGTTTCCTCCTGGAGAGGAGCTGTGTAAAAGGCCGACTTCCTGTCTGTGTGCAGAAAAACTAGTGGAGAAGTTCTGAAATGCAAACCCGCATGTGACGACCAGACCTGATGGTGAGGTGAGTCCATCAACCCAAAGGACTGATAAGGACGAATGTCTCCAAAAATAAATGTCGTGGTTTGTTTTGTCTGTTTGTGTATTAAATGTAAAACGCTGAATAAAGAAGTTGGGAAAAAAAAAATAATCGAATTTGTGTCGCTGTTTGTGTCCAGGATACAATGACTGTGTGTTTTCATTTTCTGTCCCATCTCACGAGGATGTGCTGCATGAAGATGCAGACACATGATAATGTGACAGTACTTTTTAAATTGTATGAATAAGAGGTCAAACATAATTCAGTTTCTCATAAAGCAACATATTAAAACTGGATCAAAGATCACATGAGTAAGGAAATATGTTAAGCTGTGTATTGTTGCATAGCATTAAGCATTATGCAGGAGATCGCTGGAAGAAAGGGCTCAGTGGATGTGTGGCGAGACAGAGATGCAAATAAATTGTCTGGTGACGACACTCCTCTGTGTAGAAGTTGTTAGTCAGTGAAGAAGAATCCAAATTAACTACTTTCAAAATCAGTGAGCTCATAAGTAAAAGTGAAATCAGAGAAAGCATAAAGATGTAAGAGGCTTCTTAAAAGGAAATTGAACTTGGTCAAAAGACATTACATTTCCAAAAGTATTGCATCACTGGCTTTTGCACGCAAATGACCTTTAACTACGTCCCAATTTTTATTCAAAGTATGTCATGTTTTTGAGCTACGCTTTGTAGCTAATTGTTCATGGGAAGTCTCTACGCAAGGTTTAAGATTAGGTTTCAGGTAATTCTTGACTGTTTTTTTGTCTGGCCATTTGTGAGGTCACAAACTAATGTTGGAGAAAAATATCTGGCTCTTAATATCTGCTCTAATTCAAACATATTATGTTCTAATAACATAATATTATGTTATTAATATAATTATTATGTTTTATAATGACATAATGTCATGTTATTATAATGACATATTATGTTATCATAATGACATAATATTATGTTATTGTAATATTATAATAACATAATAATATGTTGTGTTCTAATAACATAACATTATGTCATTAGAACATATATTATGCCTCACTTGGGCCAATGAAGTTTTTCCACACCAAACTCTCATCCGTGTAATTGTGGACCTTGCTTTGTGCACTGGTGACCAGTCAGTTTGGAACTGGAGAGGTCATCCCCATACTGTCCACACTGAGTCAGGAGCATTCGTTGACCAAAATATCCTGGTATTATGAACCACTAACTCTTCCTTTCACTGGAACTAAGGAGCTGCCCCACACAGCATAATATCCACTTTGCATCAAACTTTGCACTTTACATAGTAGAGTCAAGTAATTACTGTTCCCTTGGTAACTGCACAAACCAAGCAACCATTTTTCCTACAAATGTCTGTAAGAGGAGTCTGCCTGCCCAGGTATTGGATAATGTGCATTTGTGGCCCTGGAAGCAGTTGGGACACCTGAAGTTAATGATTTGGACAGGTGATCCAACACTTCTGGGAATATAGTGCTATGTCTCCATGTTATTCAACCAAGAGAGTGAGAGAGTGCCACTGCTGTTAAGTTGCTATGTTTAATCCAGTTAAGCTTTGAACACCTGTTTAGCAGTGACTTCTGTGCAGTGTGATGTTGCCTCTGCTGTTAAATCTAAATAACTGTGGACTGCTGACAGTGGGGGATGCTAGGAAACAGTTTTAATGCTCTCATATCTTCAGCTCATTAAGAGAAATCAGAATAAATTGGCCACAAAGTTATAATTGTTGGATTTCTTCATTCAAGTAAGACTGCCTGCATTAAAGGCAAATGAACAGTTCAAAGATTAAGACTTGAAGCCTGCAAAAAAAAAAAAAGTGGAAGACATTCAGAATCGTTCTGCAATAAATATTTCCATATGCAGTCGTATTCCAATTTATCTACAAACGCTTATCACAGTTTGAGGAGGAGCAGCATGGCAGGAGCAAACATAATGGCCAATATGAAACCTTTTTCTTTTGCACGTTCAACGAAATGTTAATTAGGAAAAAACATAAAGAACAAAAACAGATTAGATTGTCTGAGTCTATTAATGCCTGCGTTTAAAATGCTTCCATCACATTATAAAACATTCACACACAGAGGCCGCAGGGCCCAATAAGCAAGCAGCTGGAGTTCTTGAAAATACACCATGTTATCAGCGTTCAACTGCTATGTAAATCAGGCTAGTTAGGCCTCCATTCTCTATGCAAAATGACAGCCAAAAAGACAGTCTATGACCTCAGTGGGGAGAACAGTGCAAAGCATTTAACTAACCTTGTTGAGATGTGATGACTCATAGACAAGCACAGGGATAATGAGTCAGACATTCCATGCATTTACAATTCACTGATCTCACACACAAACTGCTGATAAGCTCGGGTATGTAACCTACTGCTGTTCGCCAGTGGACCGCTTACACTCTTGCAGCCTTTCTGTCTCAGAAAGAGAAATGACACAAATGAGGCCACTGAAAATGTTTTAAAGTAGGTCCAGTTTGAACGGAACAAATTGAAGCATAGTGTCTGGTTTGTATTGATTTCACCATTAGTCATGTGTGAAGAATCTGTGGTGTGTGATTTTTTGTCTGATTCTTGAAAGCTCCAAATGGCAAACCTCAAAAATCTGTTAAATCTTCCCGACCAAAGTATTAACTCTTCTAAACAAAGCAAAACATCAACAGTTTGGAAACGTTGAGTATCATGAAAGTCGGTCTGACACTCAGTGGGGGGATTATGATGACTCTGCAGCACTGAAGCAATTTCTTATTAACCGTCTTTTAATATTTATTTCATGAAAGGCTTTGCTGAAACCCACTTTGCACGTCTACAGTATGTTATAAAAGCATCCATACCTGTTGACCTTTTCACAATAATGTCATGGCAGATTATTTCACTTACTGGAAAAAATGTCTTGTAAGATCCTGTGTTGTAATCTAATAGATATCCTCGTCAGAGATTCTTCCACCTGAGCTGTGCCACTCTGCAGCTACTTCAGAGTTACTTTGGCCTTTTTGGCTGCTTCTCTGATTAATGCTCTCCTTTCCCAGTCTGGTAGTTCAGCAGGATGGTCAACCTAGCCCTGCTTTGAATTGCTCCATAAACTTTCTTCCTGACCTGTCTGCCTTGAGCTTCATGATGCTGTTTGCTCATTAATGTTTTCTAACAAACTGGGCTCATGCAGACCTTAAATCATACACAGATGGACTCTATCAGTTACACTGGATTTTACTCACTGAGAGAGTAAATGGAAGTGAATATAAGGCCATGACACCATTTTCAGGTTTTTGTGTATCTGTCAAGATTATGCATGTGTCTGAGTTTGTCAGTCACATAAAACCCCAATAAAATACATATAAATTTACAAGAGAAACTGTGGACAAGTTCAAAGGGTTTGATAAATGTTATGCTACACTGTAAGGACATGTCTGACGAATTCAGAGAAGAAAAAAAAAGCTTAATATTTAAACTGTCAATCATCCAACTCATCCTTTTTTAAAAGCACTTCAAAAGCAATTTTGCTCGCTCCTCCCAGAGCAATGTCTTTCCATAAAACTGTGAGCCCAGCCCCAGGGCAGCATTTCCGACATGTGCCTGATCGAAGGGCTGCATCAGGAGGCCCGGTCGGACCGCCTGTGATCCACACCCTGGAGCTGCGCTGGAGGAACTGCCAAGAGTCCTGCAGGATTAGCCAGACCCTGCAAACATGCAGACACGCCTCGGCTCCGCTGCGTTTCTGCCAGATGCTGGACAGATACATAGATTAGTTCAAACAAATTCCTGCCCGCATGCGTTTAGCATGCCTCCAACATTATAGGCACAGCACTTTATGATACATAAACACAATTAAAACATCTGCAATAACTTGTTTTTATCAACAGTAAACACACACAGCTGTGAGCATCCAGAGGAGCCAGTGAACAATGCTGGCAGCGCTGCACCTCCAGCACAAGGGACACATTAACAATAAATAGCAGGAGGAACTGGCCCACGCTCTGCACACCAATCTATTTGTATTAAACGTGAAATGTCCCAACCCAGTGAGCAGGGTGAAAATCTCAGTCACATGGACTCTTAACATGCCAGCAGATTCTACAAGTGCAGCATTATTTTAGTTTAGATAGCCTAACTCTAACCCTTTATAGTTAAACGGTATAAAATGTCACTAAGTTCAGCTGGGGATTTTTTAAGAGAGGCTCTTTTAAGAGAGTTTTAAGCAGGTAATAACAGAGCAGAAAACCCTCTTTATGTCTTCATTTAGCATAAATACAAATAAGAGGATGAAGCTACTTGCGAGCCCACGACCAAGCAGGCTTTTACCGTCTTAAAATAACTCCAGCCTCAAAAACGTCTTTGAGGTTTATGAGAATGCTATTTTTGCGAACTTTTAAAACCAATTAACGGCTATTTACAAAGAAGCTGTTGATTACTCACAGGAGGTTGGTGGCGGTGTGTCACCATTGATCTTCCTGTGTGGAACATGAACTGAGAGAAAAATGGCTTATGGTCAAAATAACTGTCCAAAAATAAAGTCAGACAAAAAAGCAAAATAACATTGTAGTCAAGTAAATTAATGATATTAAGTAGACCTTTATACCACCACTTATAACACAATCAAGTAACTACATGTTAGCTTCAGTTGTTCTAAATATATCAAATTTAACTTGAAAGAAATTTGACTTCATAATTTGACGCCTGGAAAGTGGCCTTTGTCTCTTCAAGAAGCTCCCACGCCGACACTCTGGCTTCAGCATGTCATCACAACAATGCTTCTCCATTATGCACTGACAACTATTCTTAAGAGCGACTGAGAAGTATTTTGTATGATAAGCTCAGCAGAGATGCATTTCCACCAGGTGTTTTCTTATTGTTGCTGTCACTAGTCTGGAGGAGATTGCAGCTTCAAGGAGGAGCTTCGAGGAAAAGGCAGCGCTTTGTGAGAGCAAGCGTTTAGGCGCCCCAAATGGCTGCCATGGGAGATTCAAGGCTTCTGCAAACACGTGTCAGTCAAAGCAAGACTCCAGGTGTGTTTTTGGTAAGGGAATAGCATTACAGCATGATATAAAGCTAAAACAAGTTGATTTTACATAATGCCCCCCGTTAAGAAAAGTTCTTTTTTTGTAACCAAGTTAGGTGTTTAATTCAATAATTCAGGATCTCCAAAGGATCTTAAATATGAGCCACTGAAACCTGCAGATCCCTCCTGAATTAGCCATTAGCTTAAACTTTCAGGACAAACTAATCTGGACGTATTCTCATAAGAGAGTAATCTACTGCAAGTAAGGTGTTAATTGCTAATATCTTTCAACAAAAACTCACTTTAAAAACTTCAAAGACTTAAAAAAAATCCCTCTTAGGTTGCATCAAGGTCATGGCTTTAGTGCTCTGGATTCAAAGGTTTCATGCATGGCAGCTTTCAAGTTTCCCATCACACGTCCCCTTGCCTGCGTTGGTGAAGTCCCACTGAGAGAGATGATGTTTCAGGTGCGAACAGAGAGCTGCACTCTCGCTTACTTACATGTTCCATTGCTCAACCTGTTGATCAGGCTCTTCTCTTCCTCAGAGGTCCTGAGTGCCTATTTCACTTTGGGCTATTTTTCTCAAAAGTGGCAACTCACACGGATAGCTCGTCTGCCAAGTGCCTGGAGCAAAACTTGCACCTTAATGTGAAAATGTTCATAAAATGGACATCTTGCAAGTCACACATACAAGCTTTGTGTAAGCATTAAAACTGCCTCTGGGAATGTGACATGACAGAAGCACAAGATTTACAAAATAGAAACTTTCATAATGATATGGGTGAAAGGCCAAAGGGACTGAGAATAAACCTTAACGTCTGTCTTAGTTTTGCAAGACTGGGATATCTCGTGTTACAGCAGTAATCTCCCTCTGGCCTACAGCGACACATGACCCAACGCAGCACTAAGTCAGTATGGGTGGCTGTGAACACGCACCAGCACAGGAGGACCTTTTTCTTAACAAACCATCTTTTCCAATTCCCCAGTGCTTCTCAGCAAGAGCAGAGAGTTTTACCATCCCTCTCCCAAAAATAGCCGCCCATTAGCACAGCCAGGTCAGATGGTTTTGAAACGTCCATGGCAAATGTTGCAGGAGGGAATGGACAAAGAGGGCAACAAGTGCATGGTCTCCTCTCGAAGAGTTTTGAGATTAGTGGTCATGGGAGGGCCTGGAGCGAAGGTTTACACTAAGGTGACAATGAATGTTGAGCAGGGTGGGATTCTGCAGACAACTGGAGGTTTTTGCAGCAGGTGGAAAACATGATTCACGTGGTCTTAAGATAGATATTCAATGCCTTACAAAGCACTTATGCTTTCAAAACGTTAGATGTTTTGTCAGGTTACAACTTCACATCTAAAACATGTATTCAGCCTCCTCACTCTTGATATGCACAAAACAATTTATTCCCAGAAGTCACCTGATTAGTAAGAAGAGTCCAGTAGCTAAATGCATAGTTCGTTTTAATATACCAAAAGTTCCTATTGTGTAATTCTGTGCTTGTGAATGATGATTCTCAAGCACGATTAAGCCTCCTGAGCGAGTTTTGGTAGAAATTAGGGAAGTAAATGATCATTTCTATGCTTCTGCTCCAGAAGCTCACAACACCCTGAGAAGTGAACTTTATCACTTGTAAACAAAAACAGACAAACAGCAGACTCCAGGCAACCAAGAAAGACATATTTATGGCTTCACAGAGAGCAAAAATTCAAATCAACAAAACTTTTGGAAGTCCCGAGAACTGTACTTTGATTTATGATGTCTTTAAATTCACCTAATTGAAAAATCTGTAAAAGAATTTTCTTTTACGATGAAACTTTTTTGCTAAAGTCTAAAACATTCCTGATGCAAGCAATCCAAAAGTAGACTTTTAGTCATAAAATTAAAATAATGAACCTTTCAATTTCGGATGATCAACTCACAGCAAATTACATTTTTCCAGTATTTAACGTTAGCTAATCTAAACTCAGATTGTATATCCTGGGTGCTTCAATATGAATTAAGGAATCATTCATAAGATATGGTTCTGCTGTGATCTGATGTGTGAGCAGCTTCATGTTGGAAGATGGTCTTTGAACTCTGAAGATTTCAGGTGTTAAAAAGGAAAGATAACAGATTATTCACTTGTAAAAACAAGGATATTATGATCTGATCCCATGTATCAGCTACTAGACGTTTAGGAAACGATTGTAATAGGAGTGCGTGATTAAACATTGTGTATATATTATGGACTTCTTCACATGATAGACCAAAACAAAGAGGAGTATAATTGTGAACTGAACGGAAAAAGGATGTATTGTTTTGAAATTTTATTACAAACAACAATCTGAAAAGTATGGCATGCAGCTCCATGATTCAATATTTGTATCTGTTGCTGCCTCTTGGCCAGGATTCCTTTGCTAAAGAGGATTTTAATCTCAATGGGTTTTTAATCCTAGTATAATAAAAGGGCAAATAAAGTGAAAATGAAATACATTGTAGAAAAGCCTTTGGGTGCAATTACAGATGCAAGTATTATAGAATGCATCTTCTAGTTTTATACACTTAGAAATTAGAACATATTTCCCCATTCATATGTTTTGTAAAGTTGCTCAGGCTCAGTTGAGTTAGATGGAGTGAATATCTGCGTTTTGTAAGCTTTGTCACAAATTCCCAACCAGATTTAGGTCTAGACTTAGGACTGAATAATGCAAGAAAATGGAATAATGTCCTGTCGACAGATTCTTCCACGAGCAGTGGATTTTTGGAGAATTTAACAATCTGTCTGATTAATACCCATCAATTTAATTCTTGATGGGCTCTCACTTGCACCATTTTTCCATTTTCAGATGATGGACTGAACAATCCAGATGCTGAAAGCTTGGAAACCGTTTTATAACCCACCTGCTTTAAACTTTATTTTTTGACATCTTTCTGCCTGACCTGTCTGCTGGTCTTCATGATTCCGTTTGTTCACACAGCTGGATTTATAATTTATATATTATGTGGCTTACAAAGGTGGTTGTAAACTCGGTTTTAGGTAGTCGCAGCTGCAATTCTCAAATTGTGTATCATGTAACATTATAGTTTATAAACACAAATCAGAAAATCTGTATCAACAGGTCACAGCTTCACGAAATCCACAGATAGCATTCTCACTGGTCCATCTCTGATAGAATCTATGTAATAACTTGTCATCTTGTTCTCTAGTTTGTGTTGGCCTTGCTTTGAAGGGGCAGTATTATGTAAAATCGACTCCTTGAGCTCTACATAATTCTATAAAGCTCCTCATCAAAACACATACATGGAGTGATGCTTTGACTATTTCATGCGTGTGTGAGAAATCTTAGTCTCCCGTGGCAACCATTCTGGGTGCAGAAACGCTTGCCTTTCGCCAAGCACCGCCTTTTCCACGGAGCTCCTCCTCAGAGCTGTGCTCTTCAAGCGGAGCTTATGTCTCATAGTGCAACTCTCCACCTCCACTGAGCTCCTTGAGACTAGTGGCAGCAGCAATTAGCAAACACCTGGTGGAACTGTGTATCTGCTGAGCTCATCACAAGAGCTACCTCTCAGTAAAACGCTTGGTAAAAACTTTGTGATGACGTGTTGAAGGCGGAATGTCAGAAAGAGCAGGAGCTTCTTAAAAAGACAGAAGCCCAATTTCAAGGAGTTAAAATTTTTTTCAGTCAAGTTTGATATATACAGCGTTTTTATAGCAACTGAAAGTAACAGTTACTTGATTGTGCTATTGTGTGGCATGATGCGCCTGGAAAATACACAATACTGGCACTTTGCGTCCTGGTGAGAATATGATTTTGTGTGATGTGAAACTTTAGAACCAAGAAGGTTCCACGTTTTTTTTACCATGACTGTGGATGCACTCCAACGCTCAGTGTGTGTGCGTGGACTACAGGCAGGCAGGGATTTAGCATATTGATTAATCAGAGCAGCAGGCCGAAGCTTGACATAACAGAGCAGGCAGTCTCCTAATGACTTAACCACATCAAGTCTTTCTGCTCCATGCTGTTCACCCTCCCTTCATCTCTCCCTTCAGGCACCAACCGTGGCTAGAACATGGTGAGTCACGTTAGAACAAAAAGCTCCATTCAAAGCAAGCATACACACATTTACACACACACACACATATATACACACACACACACACACACACACACACACACTCCTGATCAAACTCTAGCCAGACCGCCTTTTAATAACAACTCCTTCTCCTCTTTAGCAACCTACCAGCTGCCCCCCTCTATCACCAGGCAGAAACTGATCAACCAGACCAGATCAAGCCAGTCCAACAGCTCAAGTCATCATGTTGGTGCCGCTTCCTAAAATACGACTGAAGCCAAACCTCCCGAGGTCTTCCCACCGCATCACATGGTGTGCCGCTTGTGCACCTACATGTGAATATGATCAAATGAAGGAGGAGAGCGTAAGAACGACAGGATTGAAGATAAAAAAAAAATAAAAAAAACATGCATGCAAGCCAAACATATTTTAAAGCAATACGACTTCCTTCCTGAAACAAGGCCTCGGTTGCTTTTTTAGTCCCACATGACACACCGTCATGATCACTCACTGGCTTTTTTCACAAGCCTACGCTCAGGTCAAAGGTGACATTCACTTTACAGGCTCCCTTTGAATTATTCTGCAGTGAAACTGCTTTCATCAGGCAGCCAAAAAGGTCTGGTTTACTGAAGTCTTTCTTTGTTTTTCTTTTTTGGCAATATATGATTGTACATCATGAAATACAATTTTAATATGTGGGTAGAGTTCCTTTCTGGATTATTCAGTCCCAGACAAACTCTCATTCAGGCACCCAGAAATGACTAAGCAGAAATAAGGTATTAATATCACTTATTTGTTTTAAATTTTGATGTTCAGTGAAGTAGGACATGCAATTTTATAGAAAAACTGAAAGGTGAACTGAATTGGGTGATTTCCAGCCTGATTCACCCAAATCTAGGTTTTTGACATCTGTCAATGCACCTCACTAAGCGCTGCCGTATTGTACAGACAACACTCATTGGTGTGAAAGTTGTTCCTGACAGAAGACTCAGTTAATTTAAGCCTTTTTCAGAATCGTTGACGCGTTTCAAACAAATGCACAGATTTAAACTGTGAACCTGAATTTTATTCAACTTGTCGAGATGTCTGGTTTATTCGCAAATCGGCTTCAAAACTCTGATGTGGGAGGAAACTTATTTTATTAAGAAGTATCTGCTGAAAGTGTCAGAGTTCGTTAAAGTTTTAGTGCTATATTTTTTATCTTTATCTCAGCAAATATCGGTGAATATTAATACCAATGTTAACTAGCTGTACAAGCAAAATTGCTTGGCAACAATAATAACTTATTAAATTTCTTCATTATACATTTGAAAATCATGTCTTTCTGACATCACACACCCATGAGCTGGGCGCTTTGCAACCAATAAAAAGTGTAAGAAAATAATTTCAGACAGCATGCAATTAATAAAAAACTTAAATGTTCTATGTCATGTTTTGGAAAGGTATCAGCACAGAGTTATTTTATGAGTTGAATATCTAATAAAATAAAACAGCCAAAACAAAGGACAACATGGGAAAACCCATAGGCAGAATGGAGGTAGGCAAGAAGATGATCCAACAGAGAATAACTGGAGGAGAGGAGATTAAATACTGCGAGTCCTGATTACTGGATGAGAAACAGATGGCTTATTGGAACTGGTTGCAGGTGAGAAGGAAGAGCAAACAGGCAGGCCGAGGGAAGGAGGCTAATAAACGAAGCTGAAAAGGAAGTATACAATGACCAAAGGGAAAAGACTCGACACTAATAACACACTCAAACACCAAGCGAGAACAAAGAAACTAAAGATGAAGGAATTAACTGGCAAGATATAAGGTTAATTAAATTAACAAGGACATAATCAAAATATATGAACACCAGTGAAAATGTAGAAAAAGCACCCTAACCTTTAATCACAGCACTGTAGCATAACTAGAAGAAGAGAAATGACACACAGATATGAGGAGAGGTGTAACAGTAACCCCTGAGAGAGAGTTATCCCAGATTACAAGATCGCTTATTAGCAAACATAGAAAGCTGTGGCATATAATTGGGTCACAGCACAAGATGTACCAATGCTTGACGACACATCTTTTGATCTCTTTAGATTTTTTTTTATGGGACTACAGTGGTCGTCTAACAGTGGCTGGACCCTGTGCTGTTTCAGGAGAGTTAAAATGTGCTTATAATAGGAAATGAGAGAGGAGAGGCATCTCTCAAGAGATTATAAAGTCATATGAAGTGAATTAGCTTATATTATATATATATATATATATATATATATATATACACACACACACACACACACCTTTAGGGTTGAATTGCATTTAAATGTCTGCTAGTGTCTTTCTTTCTGGAGTTTTCATGTTTACATGTCAGAATGGATTTCTCTTATTACCCTGTCTTCTTTTATTTGAACATATTTATGAGTGGTTTTCAGTTTCTTGTATGTACTTCATGCACTGGTGACTTGGTTTCCAGGTTTCGTATTGTGGGTCTTGTGTAGTTGTTAAATTCTGACACATTACGCTGAAACCCTCTGGGCCTGAAGTCAAAGCCCAGTTGTTGTTAAAAGACAGACGAAAGATGAGAATGCTCTACAAGTTTCCTGTAACCGACAACAGAAACCCATGGACTTGCTTTACATCAAACGTTGAATCTAAAACTGTTTTCTTCTGATGTTGTTGCTGCAGGAGGAAAATACATATTTCATATCAGATACAATGAAAGGATCATAAAAGTATAAAGCATCTTATGAAGAATCTTATAAAAGACACGGAGTACAATAGACACAACTTTGGTGGAGCGCGCACGCCAGTTTTCTTTGTTTCTAAGTTCACATAAGTACATTAATCTTTCAGTGTGCCTTAAAACAATAATTATTTGTGAAAGTGAATTTCAAGCTCAGCAAAAAAAAAAATTCAGTGTAAAAAGATTGTATGAGTCATTTTGGTTTGATGACTCAGGTAGCCCCACGGATGTAATTTATTGGGAATAAAATAATTTCATTTCTTGTTAGGTCCTGCTCTTACCTACTCACCGTGTTGCTCCCAACCTGTGTACCGTGACTGCAGTATAAATTTTTGTAGGACTGGGGCCAGTATTCACACAAACAGTGTGTGCCAAAGTAATGGCTCCGCATATTAAGAGTCTGAGTCATACATTAGCAAGTTTCCCATGTTTATACTGTAATAATAAGTTCATAACGAAGCAGTTGATTTATTAATTTAACAGCTATCGCCATCCAAACTTTCAAAGTTCAAAGATTTCTAAGCAAATTTTCACAAACCGCCTTTCAATTTAAGTTGGAAACCTGGAAGATAACTGCTGAAAGTCGATGGACTTATTTTTGAACAACTGTCTTTGTTGCTCAATTTAAAAAGACACATGGATGAAAAAAAATGAAACAAGGCATAAAGTAAAGGTAAGAAGTAGCTTGTGTTTTATTTAACAGTTGAGGTCATTTACCTGGAAAATGGATTTACTGTGCATTAATGTTGCCTCCAGGGTGTGGGAAGGCTCGCTATTCAAAAATCAAATTGATTATTCAGCATATTTGCCTGAATATTAGGAATATGAAGGCTTGAGGCCATGAATTATCCCCGAGGGAAACTGTCAAGCCTCGATATCATTGGCAATTATTCAAACATATCAACTCTCCATTAATGGCATCCATTCCTGAAGGGGAAACTGTCTGCACATGCTCTCTTGCTTCACAATGACAACAACAAAAAAAAAAACATTCACAGTGATTTAAAACACTTTTATATCAACCAGAAACATCAAAGAGCTTCAAATGGGCTGCAGAGCAAGTTCTCATTCACATGCATTAGCGCTGTGACTCAGAGCTATTTCAGAAATGTCCCTGAGCTCCACGAATAGCGGAGGAACAGTCGACCGTGTATTTACACAGGCTAATTTCCAGAATCACTATCATGATCTAAGGTTAAAAAGTTATAGACATAAATTACACTACTGTTTACTTTAACTGTGAGTTTCTGACCTGAGGCGACTAACTTTTCCCTTTTTTTGCTCTTTTAGTAGAACTCACAACTTAGTCGTATCTCAGCTTAGTGCTGCACCTGGAATAGAAAAAGTGTGGTGGGGAAACATATTGGAGATGTTCTTGCTTGCGCTACATGCTGATTCATTCATCATAGCAGAACTTGCAGAATAAAACTGATTAAAAGTCTCTAGTTTCATAATTTAATTCGACGACAGCAGCCTTAAATGTAATATTTCGAGCTGATGAGAAATCGGCATCATGTGATCAGAAAATAAGCGGGAAGAATTGTCCATAAAAACCCTTCATGTCAACAGTGGATGTGCACCACATCCACAGATGCCTGTGTTGCTCCAGGAAAAGTACGTACTTTTTTTTGTTCATGAATTTTTATTGCTTTTTGATGGAAAATAGAATAACCTTTGATGCCACTTGAAAGATAATAGACAGCTTGTTCAAGGAAAAAACTGCATGACCTACCGCTGAGAAAGCAGCCAACTAACCAACTTTACTGAGCTAAAATATGGGAAATGTGGTGAGTTTGGAGGCAGAGGCTGGGCAGCAGAGCCATTATCATGCCAGCGTTTTTTTTTTTTTTTCAGCTCAGTTACAGCTGCAAATGTACTTGTATCATGAACATCTTCCACTAATGGGCTGTCCAACAATAGCCTGATAGAAAAGGCGTACAAACAGTGTTACAAACAACAATGAAAAGAGATCGATGTGTCTAACTAATCCATCTTATAGTTTTTAATTCACAATATATAACAAATATTTTAACACCTGTTTTAGAAATGGGGGGAAAAAATTTCCAACCTCCACTAATCCATCCATTTATTGTCTTTTGCTTATTCGAGATTAGGTTATTTGGGGTAACAGTTCCACCAGGAAGTCTATTTTAGTTACTTGTATCAAGGATCTTGTTCTTTTAGTCATGATATATAAATTTCATGACCATAAGTGACGGTCGGAACGTAGACAGAACAGTAAATCTTCTGGCTCAGCTTTATCCTCACCTGAACAGACTTGACACATGTCAATCTATCTAAGCATGTCGTCCTGCTTCCTCCCACCACTCATGAACAAAACAGCAGTATACCTAAACTCCTAAGGTCAAGGGAGAGAATAAACTCTCAATCAGAGGGAGCAGCCTGCGTTTTTCTGACCCAGAACCACAGTTTTGGACTGAGAGAGAGAGATCTACTGTCGTACTCGCAAGCAGCTGCTGACCCTTTCTATCACATGCTGAAGGGTCACGGCTTGAGATGGCAACAACATCACATGATCAGGAATGAGAAGTTCCCAAATCAGACGCCATCCTCTCTATGTCTTGTCCATGGTCACCACAAACAGAATCGAGAACAAGGGACAAAATGATCCAATTTAGTACAGAAGAAATAGACAGCCGTGTGACACCCCTTTGCTGTTGCAGCAAAAAGTCCTTTGTGAGACGTGATCTTGTCTTCTCCAGATGGACAAAACACATGTGGGCTAGACCGCCAAACATCAACAAACTCTGATTGGAACAACGTATTTGTTTGATCACCATGGGTGAAAAAATGGATGGCAACATATTTCAGAATAACATTCATGTTGGGGGTTCATCAGGTTCCATCATTCCATCATGTTTGGACCATCATACCAAAGCTTCTTTGTCAGCATAAAATTTTTGCCTATATTGTTCAGGCTGGGATTGTTAGGCTTCAAATCAAAGAACCTGGCTGACCAACAAGCAGACAGGGTGACATTCCAGCATTATCATTTCCTGAGGTCCTGTCAGTAGCATTGCTCAAAAAGATAACACAGCAAGCTGTGAAATAAGCCTGTAGTTTGTACCACAGTCATACAGAGCTGCACAGTGGGTCAGTGCAGCTTTGGTAATGAGCAGCAGGCCCTTGGAGAGTTTAAATGTCTGACTCTACACAGTTTCAACACAACTTTCCTTGTGGAACCAGACAGAATTGTCAGACCATTATGTTAGCTTATCTGTGGCACTGGTTGCATCATGTGCAGCACTGGTCCCAGAGTGATGCAACCATCTCCCTCTGTATGCAAAAATAACATACTTACAAGCTCAAAGAGCGGGGACACCGGAACTGTTAGAAAAGGGACAACAGCAACGATATTATCCATTTTCCTTCAACATTTGTGAGTAATGTGTAAAACACTTCTTAGCGCCTAAAAGGATCCTGACCCAGATTCAGAACCAAATGCCTGAAGACAACTGTGTAGACCTACAATACAGCGCAAAATGGCAGATTATTGTAAGAATAAGGTGTGTTGTGAACAGGAGCCATGACAAAAAATATGGAGCTCTTCAAAATCAAACATGACTCATCGCCGGACCTGTTGCACCACACCTACCCCCACCCCCCACTCTATACTGACTCGCCCATTCATTGACTCAGATTGGTTGAAGAGGCCCGCAAGGGGGGTTACAATTTCACCAAACCCAAGAGAATTGGCCCACACCAACTCTGAGTCACAAAGGAATTTCCCAGACTGGTTTTTCACCAAATACAGTAATTCTTACTTTCAGCTTCCTGCTGGAGATTTGTTGAAATCAAGAAATCTAGGTCATTTGCAAAGAGGCCTGCAGGTTTTTTGTGTCTCCACAGGCACGCCTTAAAGCAACATGAGTCATTTAGACGACAACAGTTTGTTTTTTCTTGCGTTAGAATAACTATGAGATGTAGTTTTCGAGTCAACCAACAATTAATCATCTCCCGCCTGTATTAGATATTTGTGGTCAAATGCACCAATGTGTCAATCTTAAACAAGCAATCCGACAGACGGGACGACCTGTGACAGTGTCTTGGGGGAGGACAGGACAGGCGCCTGTAGCGGAGGAAGTGAAGACAAAAGCATATCTGCTTCTGGAGGTTTGCAATTTTTTTTTCGGCTGATGTGTGAAGGATATCAGAACGGGAGTGTGGGTTCCTGAATGCATCATAGAGGAAGTTAGAGTCTGAGCTGTGTGAGCATTGTGAAACTGTGATTACAGGCTGCAGGGCAATGAGTTGAGGCAGTGTTTGATGCTAGTCTTAGTAGCAGGCTTCAAACAAACTGTCAGTCAGCTTCTGTTTAAGGCATGGAAGCCTTCTAAAACACACACACACACACACACACACACACACACACACACACACACACACACATTTCTGCCCACCCGCAAACAGTACACACTCCAATGCACACACTGCTTCCTCAGTGTGGTCTGCTTTTTCCAGCTCACACATGGACTCCTACCAATACTGACCACCAAATAAAAACTTCTGTAAGCTGAGAAACGCATGCTGACCAATGCATTAAACACTTGTGCACATATGCAGCACACAACAGTTACACTGAGCATGCAGACAACAGAAATGTCAAATAATGCAGCATGCACACAAAGACACACCTACAGGATGCACATACTACACTTGCCTATAATCATAAGGAGAGCTGACTAAACGGATGTAACGAAGATATTTCCTCTTCAGCATGGAGAGTTTACCTCCAGCGTTACACACACCTGTATTTTTATTTGTGTTATTTCTAAGACTGACCAACTATCCATTGGCGTTTCTGTCTCCTTCGGATTTAAGAGTACAATGTGGGTAAAAAAATAAATGACAAAATAGCAAATTCAGAAAGAAGAAACAAACATTTGAAAAATCTAAATTTTCACAATGTAAAGCTGCAAACATTATTTTTCAAACACTTTTCATGCAGTCAAATTTGAAGCCAATACATACTGTAGGTAAAATATATGTCATAAGACTGAAAGATATTTTCAGTGACAATAAATACCATTTACTATATATTCACTTGACCTCAAAAGCTTTAGCAGGCTCAGCAGATATAAAATGACATAGAATAAGGAAGTTTGTAAGTCTCACTGTAAAAAAACAGCAAATATTTTTTTTCTGTCTGGTGCATTTTTGGTTAAAAAGTTGCTTATTATTTGATTAATAACTTTAGGTGAACAGAGTCTCCAGAAAGTGATCTCAAGCAAGTAAATGTTGAAGAACAAGGCAGCAAAACTACTCCTAGAAGGACTTATTTTCACATAAAGGCATTCAAGTAACTAGTTACTACGCACTTCTTCACCTACTTCTTGTGTCGCCTCAGAGACAGGAAGTGGCCCAAGCTTTCTTTGACAGTGTGGAGTGTAGAGTGATGAAACACCATACCTCTCTCTTAGTTGTTGCTGTACACTGCCAGTCAGTTGTCTGAAGAAACACTTTATCCAAGCTAGAAGACACAAAAAATTTGACCACTTAGATGTGTTCCTGATCACTCAAAACGTGAACAATCAATATCTAGACACCTAAAGGAATCAGTCACCCCTACATGCATTATGTCTGTAAAGCTGCTGAATGGCCCAAGAAATTTCAGTAGAATGAAATATTATATTAGGAGGCAGTTTTGTTTATACTTGAACAAGCACTTTATAATTTAATTCAAATGCACCAAATACCCCAAGATTAACAGTTTACTTTAAATAGTTTACAAATTTAGCAGAAATGATCCATCCATACACTCGTTGTACGCCTGTGTATTCATGCTGGGGCTCTGATACTTATTTTCAGCTGTAGATTTTATTCCAGATTAAAATCTACAAGGGTCCAATGAGTTCCTTGTGGAACTCCTCCGAACCATTTCCAACTTTTTTCTTGTTTTGTTCTTGCACAATGCACCAACCCTCAGCCCACAACTCTCCCACTTGTACACTCATGGATGAGCAACAGTGCACATAAAGTCAAGCATACGCTCATAAGTACATGAACCATCAAAGAATAATTTGCAAATTCGTCATTTTCCTATGGGGTGGGAAAAAAACACACCACAACATCCTTTCCCCCCAACAAAAACAACCATATTGATGTTTCATTCTTCAGTCAAAATGTCAAATGTCTTTTTGCTGCTTATTACAGAACAGAACAGCAAGTAACAAAAATACAAATATACTCTAAATGCCACGTGGGGTCTGTCGGACCAGATAAGCTTGCATTTGGTGAGTGCAAAACCTGTTCCCATTTTTTCATAGATTTTTTTCCCCCCCTCTCTGAATCCACTTGAAAACAAATATCCTGGTTCCAGCTGAGCCTCTATCGTGAGATGTAAGAAACATGACAAAAAGATCATGTCTCATAATGATAAAATGAACATTATCATCCTAACGAAGCATTACTACTAGAAGTATTTTGTACATGCCAGCTGACAGCCTTGACATGGTCCAGGGTAAAATTATCTTAGACAATCCTCCCACCTACGCCCTTCAGTAACTGTTAGAAAATTAACTAATATCTGCTCTGCATGTTGGATATTTTAGTTTCCTTTTTGGAAGAGGTTATAAATTAGATTCTGCTGTAGAAAGCTAGCAGTAATAAATAATAAGTTAAAAGATTTGCATGAAGTAAAGTTATAAATTACACTTCTACACTTATAATTTAAGCATCACAAAATTGGACTGTTTTTATTTTTCTTTATTTTTGAAAAAAAAATAATCTTGACCATAATTTGATGGTTGGCCCAGTTGTCCTCCTCTGTCAGTGGCTGTGATTTTGCACATGTGCAATTGGATGTCTTTACAACTGAAACCCCCCCGACTGGGATCTCTGGTGCCACTCTTATGGGTGCAGGCCCTCCAGATTCAGAATGACGGTGTTAAAGTACCCAGCACAGCAGTCTGATACCATTCAATCTAATGCTGTAATCTAACACACAGAGGAAGTGCCAAGTAACTCAACCAGCGCTACATGAACAAGTCAGCCATCTCTGTTTGACCACACTTCTCATTTGCGATTACGAACTGATCAGACTTCTGCATAAACTCCACAATGTGATGAGGAGGTCAAAAATTTCTGACAGTACGATCAGGGGCTTTTACGTGTTTTACGTGTTGTGTATGATCTCTTGTGTTCTCAAAGGTGTGTGACACACAAAGACAGAGTCAGCTAGAATATCCCACACATATCTGTTTCTATGAGTAATATTAGCGTCAGACAGCAGAGCGTTTGTAAGAGCTTCAGCTAAACAAAAATGGGAAAAAGGAGGTCTGGAAAAGGAGAAGGAAAACAGCGATCATAGTAAAGACAAATACAAATATTTCAAGTTACCGACAACAAACTATTATAGTATTATCCACTGAACACATTTGTTCAGAGGGCAGGACAGAAAAACAGAAGCAGCCTATTTTAAGGGGCACAGATAACAAGAATACAGAAGCAGCGAGGCTGATGATTCATTTTGAAACTTTTCATTCAGTTTTCAGAGTAAATTGCTTTGGACTTTGACCTTTATTTTCTCGGTTAAACAAAAATACATTTGAAGCAGGAATGTCCTGATAATTTATATTACCGACAATGTGCTTTTGCTTTCAGGGCTGTAAGTGTTTATTTACATTTTTAAAATATTCCTACATATTAAAAAAAATGACATTTAAATATTTACCAGTAAATATAAGCTCAGAAAGATGTTTTAATTGATGACATATTGTTATTATGAGAACCTTAAATTTACCTTTGAATATAGTGAAAACACAACAAATTAGAAAAAGGTAATAGAAACATGCAAAATGTGTGTGTGTGTGTGTGTGTGTATGTGTGTGTGTGTGTGTGTGCGCGCATGTGTGTGTACAGATTTAATGACTTTTTCAAACTTTTGCACAATTTTATTAACTTCTGAAAGATACTTCTCATTTTTTATCAGAATAAAAATTGGTGAGAGTGTGTGTTTGTGTGTGTGTGTGTGTGTGTGTGTGTGTGTGTGTGCTTGTGTGTGTGTGTGTGTGGGTAGCTTTGAACAGCTTTTAGTAGCTAAAATTTTTTATTTTGTTTATTCTGCTTATTTCAGAAAATTTTCTCAAAACTATGACAGAATGATACAAATATAAATAATAACTTTTCTTTTTGATTTACAAATACGTTTTATCTTGAATAAAATTTTTCTGAGTAGCTATTTTTTTTTTGTTTTGTTTTCTAAAGCATCCGTTAACCACTAGCATGATTACAATTTTAATCTAAATTATTTGCAGATAAAATTGATATTAATTTATTGAAAATAAATAAGAGCAATGTCACTGGTTATGGCTGAGCTAAAGAAAAACTTTAGAACAGATACATTCCAGATTTATGCAGTGTGTTGCACTGAAAACTAACAGCACAAATCAACATTATCCTGAAATAAATCTTTGTTTTCACCACATTTTCTTTTTATTAAACTGTTGCACTTTTCTGTTTTTTACACTGCTTGGCAGAAACTCTGTGTTTGAAACTGATTCCAGCACGACGACACAGCACATGGTCATGTTTTGAGTTAGAAACATGGGTCTGCTTTCTCTATCTCCAACTTATCTTTGTCTCTTATTGGAGCTCACACATCTGAAAATGCTTACAGTCTTAATCCGGCCAAATTTTTCAAGAGGACTCCTCAGTCTGCTTCACTCCGTTTTTATCAAACTCGGGCTTGAGCTTTGGCCACAGGGAATGGCGCCAAGCACATTTCTCTGAGTCATCCCGGAGGGGGAAGAGAGGGCGGAGGGGAGGAAGAGCAGAAAGAAGAAGAAGGAGGGGGAGTAGAGACAGGAGGTGGCAAGTCCAGAGTTTCCCTCTTGCTCTTGCAGGCAAAAGGCCTACGCTGAGCAGCAAGAGGCTCAGAAAACCGTGCTCCATTGTTTCAGGGCCTCTGGCAACAAGAGCCTTCCTGAAACTCAGCAAAAAGCGATCACACACACACGCACACACACACACACACGCACGCACGCACACACACACGGGAGAAATGCCAAAACACTGCTCAGTCACTCAGCTGCCAGGACGGTGGGGAGCTGTTGTGTGGGAAGTTTAGAACTTTAGGAGGAAATGTTGTTTCTCTGCCTAAAGGCAGAAAAATCACTGGTAAAGCATCCTTAGGAACATTTGAAGCTGCATAAAGTGTTTATACAGCATAAACACTTTATGCTCTTTCAAAGATTATGCAGAAGAACCTGGACTTATCAACAATCCCCCGTACACTGATCCATGTGTCAACAAATGCCACCCTCCACAAAGATTTTCTTTTCTCTAAATACCCCTGGATAAAATCTAGTGCAACCAACTGCGTTCATCTATCCCTTGGTGTAAATTAATCATTAGAGAACAAACATGAAAACCGAACGACAGACCAGAGGCTGCAGAGATCCTCAACTCACATGGTAGAATCTGCTGACAGGACAACTGCAAGATGTGCAATACACACATGTGACTGTTTGGAAAATTGGCAATAAGTAACGGACTGTTGAAGGAGAGGCATCCAATTTAAAGTGGAACATTTAACACTGCACATAAAACTGAATACACCGTCCCAAAGGTGGAACGTGGGAGAGGCGGCATCATGCAGTTGAGAATCCTGCCTGCCCTAGGGACTGATGGGTAGATTAATCATGCTAAATACACTGGAATGCTGATAGAAATCCTGTTGGAGGCTGCTAAACACATAAAATAGGCAAGGAGTTTCACCGTCCAGCAGGACAACGTGTAGTTTGGTCCAGTCAAAGTCCAAACTGAGAAACAACGGCAAGACTTCAGAACTGATGTACATAGATTCTCTCCATCCAGTCTGATTGAGCTTGAGCTTTGAAAACAAGAGTGGGCAAAAACATCAGTCTGCAGAAGTGTTAAGTTGGTAGGAAAATAGCATAAAAAAAGACTTGCATTCTACAAATGATTGATTCAGGGGAGGAAGGGCTGAATAAAGATGCACGACTCAGAATTTTATTTGCAAAAAAATATCTGCGACTTCACAATTGTGCACTACTTTGTGTTGGTTTACTATGCTAATAAAACAAATTAAAGTTTGTGATTATACAAAAAGTTCACGGTTTAGGAACACTTCTGCAAAGCACTCTGTGTGTGTTATCTCGAGAAACACATGACAATGGAAGGAAGAAATTAGGAATAGCAACCTATAATTACATAATAACAACCTCCAGTACAGTGAATCACACAACAACAAAGAGAATGTGATGGTCACATTTTCCTTCTTCACCTAAACTGTCATTTTAGTTGGTGTCTTCCCTAGAAATGTCTGTGCTCGTCTATGGAGAGATGTCAGTGGGTTGGGCCCCTGAAACCCAGGAGCTAAAGGTGCTACCGAGAAACAATCCCATGTGGTTTCTAAGAAGCATCAAAGTCCTTCTGAAGAAACATTGTCGCTTATTTTAAAATCTTTTTCTAGTATCCAGCATCTTAGAAAAAGCCATTAAATCAACTTGGCGGCTGCAAGAATCAGTGAGGATCGATGATTGATGAAGTTAAAGTCTGTCGAATGCAGATGTTGGTGTAAATGACGTTCAACATGACCCGGGAGGAGATGGAGAACAGCTTAAAATGGAGAAGTGCAGCTTGCAAGGTCTCTTCACTCCTTGTCTTGGACTCTGTTCAAATATCCTGCAGGTTCTCATGACTCCCCCCCCCATGGACCTTTCAGGCAGCTCCAATGTTTGTTTTCTACTCCAGCATGGGGACAGACTTGGACAAGGGTGACAGCAGGGTCTATTTTCTTCACCTGGAAGCTCTGGGTCGGAGGGGAGGGAAACTCAAAACTAGTTTTGCCCACTTCTTGGAAACGCTCAAGCAAGTGGGAGGCCCCGCTGTCAGGGAAAGGGGCAGAAAGTGTGACAGGGAGCGCGCAGCGAGACCAAAGCCTCCGACCGGCAGATAAAGGAAACGTGTTAATGCACGGCTGGGCTTGTTTATGCTGTGACCCGCGTTTGTTTACATGCATGTGATGGCAAGGATAATGGAATGGTAAAGAGCACGTGCTGGAGCCATAGGACTTGCTGATGCCCACGAAGATCTGTTTACACTGAGTGCCCTCGATGACCCGCCCTCCCCAAGAGGATGCAGGAAGCAGTGCCAACACTCACACGTACACACAAGCCCACACGGACGAACACATCATCCCAGGCGCATATCTCAGCAGACATAGATACAGAGCGTCCACAGGCACCTGTTAGAAACATATGGGGGGGGTGGAAGGGGTGCTCAGTTTCACACACGGCGTGCATATACGGTAGCTTGCAAAAAGTATTCCTATCCCTTGAACTTTTTCCCATTTTCTCACGTTACGGCTACAAACTTCGATGTAATTTAATAGGACTTTAAGCAACAAACCAAGTCGATGAGGGTTCTCGCATGTTTTTACTAATAAAATCTGAAAAGTGCGGCGTACATTTTTAATCAGCCCATCTCAGTCGATATGTTTTTAGGACCAAATTTTGCTGCAATTACAGCTTTTTATTAGCTTGTTAAGCTAAATATTAGCTTACTTAGCTTGTTTATCTCCACCTTTGGTGTCCCTGAGGAAGACGAACATCCCCAAAGCATGGTGCTGCCACCACCATGCTCTCTACCTTGGAGAGGGTGCGTTCAAGAGGATAAGCAGTGTATGTTTTCCCCTACCAGGTATTTAGCCAGGGTGTTTGCCCCTGGTCAACCTTAAACTTAACTTATTCAGGCTCATATGCTTCTACTAACTGCTTTTAAAAACTGCTTATATGAGAGGTTAGAACTCTCCTGGTCTAAATAGAGACACGAAGGGACAGGTACAAGAAGGGAAAAATATTTTAGCTTCAATAAGAAACCCCTCAAAGATGCTCAAAATCAAACATATTAATAACTCCTTAGTCCCAACTCGGTTTAACACAATTTATAAATAATTAAATTTGTTCTACATAGATGTAGACATAACTTCCATCCATATCAAGATAAAGAAATCGATCCATTCTGTTCAAAAAGCGAGAGCGCATTTCCCTCTAATGCATCCAGTCAACTAAATCACATGCCAGCCGAGCACATATCTGAGACCAACTTTGTTTTTCTTCCCTGATGATATGTGACACACTGCGTTCAGCCAACCATGCTGAAAAACAATCATGCAATTTAGCATATTTTACAGGAGTGCTCCACTTATTTCAGAATGTTGAATAATTTCTAGAGGTGTAACTTCTAATCATCAGAGCATTCTGCACTGAAACTTGTCTCGAGGCTGCTTTCTGCTTCAACAATTTGGACATACCGGAGTAGGAAAAGGGGGATTTATCCAATCCTGGGACATACAAAATACAAACCTTAGAAAAAATTACAAGGAAGGAGGAATAAATGGTTGGAGGAGAATGGATGATAAATCAAACCAGAAGATAGTTTCTGTTTTATTTTTATTCTTTTACTTATCCAAGCCAAGAAAAACAAATCAGATCAGGAGAATTATAGAAAAGGAGTTGCACTGAATTTTTGTAGGCCAACAGAAAGCTGATAACTGGTAACTCTGAGAAACTGTGACACCATAAGAAGAAGTCAAGAGTGGAAGAGGTGAATGTGATGGTGGTGGTGTTCAAGGACAGTAAGACAGTGGTGAGGTGTGCAGCGGGAGCCACTGATAGGTTCACTGTGCTGGTGTGATTACATCAGGAATCCACTTGGAGCTCCTTTTGCTTCACAAGGTTGATTTATAGGTAAATAGACGAGGTCAAGAGGTTCACAGATGACATCATCATCTGTAGTAGAAGTGACATCATGGAGAGGCGGTGGTACACTTTGAAGAGAATAAGAATGAAACTCAGTTGAAGTCAGATGTGCGTGAACCAGAGTAAGTCTGGGGAAATAACAAAGATGGAAGGAGTAGAGCCACTAAAGGTGGGCGAGTTTATTAGGCCAAAGGACAGCAGTGCAGGATCTGAACTTCTAATCTTGGGGGCAGACTAGTCGACACTATAGTCATTAGACATTTGAGACTTGAATTGCATTTAACTTCTCAAACACCTCAGACTTGACTTCAGAAAAATAATGTTAATATCTCAGGCATGGGTAGAAGGGTGAAAGTGGCTATACTGAGCAAAGAATGCTGAATATGTAGCTGCCAAGGAGGAGGAAATGAGGAGAGCCACAGAGAGAGTTCATAGATGTACAAGAAGTCAATGCAACTATTTTTAGATAACAGCTACACTGGAACTTGGATCAATTTAAACAAATCACAAAGGCGAAGAGGAACAAAAAAAAAAAAAAGAGGAACTGACTAAATAAGAAGCTGCACTACTATGTTAACTAAAATAAAGGTGGCTCTACCAGACATGAAACTGCACACAAAAGAATGTGGGAGGCTCTGACTGCATCTCGTTTGTCAAGTGGGTGGACAAACTTGCCTTTTCACAGCTCTACACTTGAAATTTACGGCACTGCCTAGTTTGGTTCACCGTCACACGCGCACAAAACAAGCAATGGAAAACAAAAACGCACACACGAGAAGCAGCAGGGAGAAAAAAGCTGCAGAGGACTGTGGGACTGGGATGCTAACAAAATAGTTGTTCTCCAAAATAAACCCTTTAATCGAAGCAAAACGTAGTTCATTTTACCCAAGCATTTATTCCAAAGGTCAAATTATTATAAGAAGTGACTCGCTGCATGGATACAGCAACATTATCGGTAAACATTAATGCCTCAATCAGCAAAAACAATGTGACACTTCCAATCTATTTACAGAGTAAAGCAGAACATGCTCTCTTCCATTCAAACTGTTTGCTATTTTTGTAAAATGTCTACAAATCTTTACAGATCTGTGAAGACCAATCCCATCCAGCCTACACTGCAACAGCGCTCTGCTACTCTGGCACTAAAAGTAGGATCCTGTCACTGTAAAGTTTGTGGGAACAGACAGAGCTCTGCTGCATCAAAATGAGCACCATCCCAGCCCAAAGTCACCTATATTAGCAGATCTCTCCTGTTACCAGTCTCAGAGCTAAGAGGTGTGAAAGGGCTGCTATCTGTATCTTCACATTTAGCCTCCAGGCATGAAACCAATAGCCCGTCTCCTCAGCCTCAGCAGAAAGCTAACGAGTGCAGATCCTTTAGTTCCTCTCCGCTCGCCACTCATCAGCTCTGGTGCGTTCTCATGTCTGGACAGAAGGACTTTTTAGCTTGTCTGTTATTTTTCGGTCACAAATCATCTTCAGACACGTACATGTCCACTGACTCACCAACATACTTGTCTGGCACAGTGATTAGATGTGATCTGCCTCTGATGGCCGTCACGGATAAATATAAACCCGCAGCCTCGTCAGATGAAAGAGAAAATACAGTGCCTTGCAAAAGTATTGACACGTCTCGAGTCTTTCACATTTTCTCACATTACAGTAGAGCAATGATCAGAGGACCAGCTGAGAGAATCGTGGTAACTCTGGAGGAGCTGCAGAGATTCACAGCTTGAATCTGCTGAAAGGACAGCAATTAGCGCAGTCCACAAATCTGATCTTTACGAGACCATGATAAGGTAATGCCCTGTGAAAATAAACCTGCAAGCCACACGGCGGACATGGCAAACATGTGGAACGAGGTATTCAGATTAACAGAAACTGAGATGAACTTTCTGATCTACGTCTGAGATACTATATTTGGTGGAAAATCTAACACTATACATCATTCTAGACATGGTTTTAGAAAGTTACGGTACAAAATGTTTCTGCCACAGCTCTCTTATGGGTTAAAATAAAACCCCAGACAAATACTTGTCAAGAGCAATTTAATTTTTTTCTTTTCTGGCTGCATAAGGCAGCTGTGCCCTCTGCCTTTCTTTACTGGTTTCAGTGGACCACCATCATTCACCTTTCTCTCGTCAACCAGGGTCTTGTTGACCTTTCGGCAGGACAACGGCATCATCTCACAGGTAGAAGAGTACAGTGGAATGGTTTAGATGTGTTAGAATGGTCCAGTCAAAGTCCAGACATATCTAAATTAGAGTTATTGGCAAGACTTGAAATTTACTTTTCATTTTGCCCACACTGAACTTGATCTACTTTCCAAAGAGGAATGAGAAAATATATCTGAAGAATAAACCAAAAGACTTGGAGTAGCAATTGTAGCATAAGCTGACTCTACAAAGTTTTGACTCAGGAGGGCAAAAAAACCCATCACACTTTACTTCCATTTCACAATTACTATGTGTTGGTTTAACACATAGCATTTTAATAAAGTACATTGAAGTTGGTGGTTGTAACAAAATGTGAAAAGGATCAAGAGTTGTGAGTGTGTTTACGCTGTACACAAGATACACAGAACATGTAATGTATAATATGTACATTAACTGTAAATATGAAGGGAGAGTTAAAGTCTGCCCTGATGACTATGTACAGAGGTGTGTTCTGTTAATGGCAGATCAGGTCTGTTACTGAGCGTGCAGCCCCAAAATTAAAGAGAGAAGTGCAAGTGGGACAGACAAGCATCAGAACAATGTTCATAAGCAGCCTCATCTTCTCTCCTGCGTTCTCCTCCCTTCAGTCTCCTCTGTCTTCTGCCACCCAGGGGAAGCGAAGGAGGTCACCCACACCTACAAGCACTCAATCAACCGGCAGGCGTCCTTGCTTGTCCTGAATATGGTGCCCGCTCCCCCGTTTGTCTGCCAAGTGTACTCCCAGCCCGCTGCCACCTCCCTGCACCTGGTGCCAGGAGGTTACAGAGCCACAAGCGCAGAGGTGCAGCTCCATGAAAAACACAGCTCCGTCTGTCTCACAGCGAGCTTAACAAACATTCACTATAGTTTTTCCAGATGGTAATAATGTGGCAATAATGGGAATGTACCTCATTGTCTTCTTTAACCATTATGGTTTTTGATAATACAACCATGGAGGCATAATCAAAGTTAGAAATATGAGTTTTCACTGAAAATTCATAAAAAAAATATTTCAAAGAATTTGGTCAAATTGCATCATTCATTAATTTGCCAACACCATTGGTATTGCTCATCAGTTCAGTGGATTCTTATATATATATATATATATATATATATATATCCTAACTATTTGCACTAAATGATTTGTGAGAAGTCTGAATAGCAATAGCAACATGAGAGAGTTTAGCAGAAAACCTAGGACCAATCAGGAACACCATCATATGAAAGGATGCATACAACTTCAAGTCAGATTTGACCTGATAGTAATATTAAAAGCGTTGGAACCGGGAGTGAACAAAAAAAAACAAACAAACAAAAAAAAAAACACGACTGATGGAGACATTCTTTAAAATCCTTATTTGACACAAACAAATAAAGCTGAAGCTGGCGGCTCGCAAGTACCAGATACTGCAGGGATGCAAGAGAACTCACAGGAACACAGATATCTCTATCAGCTGTGACAGTCGGGTCACATTCCTTTGTTATGTGCTGTTGTTACCACTGTGAATGCAACAGCAGAGATGGCTGTGATGACCGCAGCCAGAAAAGGCTTGGACACAGAACGCATGGGCCAAGGCAAACAAGGGAGGAAGATGGGCTCAAAAAGAAAAAAAAAGGGCAAGTTTTTTTTCTGAATGGATGGCAGACATATTGTAAAACCTTGGACTTAATCATGTATTAGCCTGTTTCAGCTGGGAGACTGGACGTGTGTGTCTGTGTGTGTGTGTGTGTGTGTGTGGGGGGGGGGGGTTTGGGGGGGAAAAAAAAAGGGAGAGGCAGACAGAGACAAGAAAGTGAAAGTGATTCATCTTTAAAAGGGCAGATTCCTGGTTGATGTATGGTGTCTGTGTGTGTGTGTTGCACAAACAGGCGTAGGAGGTGTTAGCTGGCTAGCTACAACTCATTTTACTTCTCCACAGAGAAATGTGGAGAAAGAGGATTCTAGGTTCTGCCTGTTGATCAAAGACATGGAGACGCTGATGCACAAACGTCTCTCTTCCCTTCCAGCCCTTCCAAACAAACACACCAATGTTTAACACTTGGCTTACGCCAGTAGTGATCTCTCAATGGACCCCATATGGATCTCGGCGAGCTTAATAAAATAAAAAAAAAAGTCAACTGTTTCTGAGAATGCAGTCTGAATCCAGTGTAAATCCGGATGCCAAGCATGTCTTGCCAAAAGTAGTGACGCTTTTCTGTCACCTAGCCAGATCTTATCAACATAAATGTCAAAAATTAAACAAACACATGTCAGCAGCCACATAAACAGGATATTAAAAACTGCTGATTAGACTAAGTATTCACTGAAACACTAAATCTTTTAAATCCTGATCCGCATATTGCATATTGAGCTAATAAAGCAGGATGCATACATTTGAAAATAAAAACAAAAAAACTAAATAAATAAATAAATCAAACTTTGACACAATCATTATCTGATACAAATGAATTGCAACTTGCAACCGAATAGCATGGATTAGGTTTGCCTCTGGGGCTCTACATCTACAGCAGGCCCAGGACTGTGTCCCCCAAGGCAAGTTGGGGTAAGTTTGTGTATAATGCTAACACAAAAACCAGCTTGTTACCAGTGTTGGTTGAACCTTGCCAGAGCTGACCCTGGCCACTGATGATGTGTGTGTGGTGATCATGGAAATATAAAGGTGTATTTGTGGAGTGGAGATTGTCTGGTTTTGCTTCACAAAGATAAAGTCACAGGGTCTCTTCTATGCTTTTTGCTGATGATGTGGTTCTATTTTGTATAAAAGTTGAATCCTCTGGCTCTCAACAGGGTTTTGTTTGTGCTGACTTTGGACCGGTTCTTTGTGTTTCCACAACCTCAAGTTCTGGCGATGGCCAAGTGGTTGTTTCTTAGCACCAGCTCTGACCTGGGCAAGAGGAAAGAACAGGTTTTTTTGTTTTTTTTCCCCATAAACTGGATGTGGGGTGTGAAGACCAACACCCATGTAAAATACTGTGGGCACCATATTATAAACTCTGCAGTGAGTTTGATGTGATCTGCCTTATGCAAGACAAAACAAAAAATAATGTTAATTAAAAAGAAAATTATAAGTTCGGATTAGCTCCCTGTCTGTTATTGTCTGCATGTTTATTTTTGATTGCATCCATTACAGAGTTTAAGGAAATCAATAATGAAGCTGTGTTTACAACCAGTATTTTCAACTCAATCATTTATAATAATTAGTCTATTATAATCATCAGGTTAACAAATCCTGCTGTAAAAAGTCATCTACCTGCTTCTTGCAGCGCCGCCGGTGCTGAACAGATGTGCTGGTTGGGACGGTGAAGAGTTCACAACCATTGCTTATTTGGTTGGATAAACTGGGTATGCACAAAAAATCTGAATTAGGAAAAGAGGAGACTATCACCGAGATATAATGACATGGTTCAGCGTTGGCTCTACGGCTGCGGAAAACCAAACCAGAAGCAGATAGAACCGGCTCTATCACCAGCTGCTTTGGTGGAAAAAAACCCTAAAAAAGGAATTTGGTGGACTGACTCAGCTGTTCAGGTATCTCGGCGTCTTGTTTTCCAGTGACGGTGAGATGGAGCAGATCAACTGGCAGATCGGCGCCTTGCCTGTAGTAAAGCAGTCACTCTCCTTTTCTGTCTTAATGAATAAAGAACTGGGCAGAGAAGTCAAACTCATGGTTAGGTCAGTCCACAAATGTAATTACAGTTTAACAAAATGCTTCAACCCAAACAGAATTTATGGCCTGAAGCGCTGCGGGTTTTATTTTTTTCTAAATTTTCATGGAAAAGTATAATTAAATGCCTGCTAATGCTTCACAGATTATCTGTCTCATAATGCACTACCATGGCATAGTGACTTGTTTTTCTTATATATATATATATATATATATATATATATATATATATATATATATATATATATAAAAGTTACATACTGCAGCTTTAAACTAACAATTAGTTGATTCCAGATTCAGTCTTTGTTTTAGAGAACTGGATTTAAAACAAACAAAGTCCAGCTGTCACAGTAAGGTGTGCTTCGCCAGAAAGACACACGACAAAAAATTCCCAACTAACCTCTGCAAGGTGAGAGCAAATGCAGTGGAATGAGATGACAGTCGAGCCCCTTCAGCTCATACAGGAGAGAGAAATTGCAACACAATTTGGACTCATCTGTCAACTGCCGGAAGGCTTTGACTTCAATTCAGCATAAAATATCTGTGATGCAAATTCAACTAGAGCCTGCAGGCAGATACCCCTTTAAGGAGATCCCCCGCTCCCTCTATCTCTCTGTGAGAATTATATCAACTAAGAGTCTCACCTTATACAAATCAGCTGCGTGTTTCCGACTGAAGCCCTTTACAGTTTCTCCTTCCTAACTCAGCTGTGACTCTCATCCCAGTATGACACCAGACAACTGCCTGAGAAGGTGTGAGAGGAGATGTCAGAGAGATAGCGGGAGAGAGAGAGCACATGCAGAAACCCTGGCAGAGTCACACTCCTGCTCCTCCAAAGACTAGCAGTACATCAACGTGTTAATTCAATAAAAGCCCAGCCACAGAGTGTAAGCCTCTTAATAAGCAGCGAGACTCTCTGTTTCCCAGTCTCTTGTCACTCCACAGCTTCCACTCAGCCACCTATCCATCTGATTTAGCTCCTCTCTGCCACGCCAGGATGCCTCTCTTGCCAGGTTTACATATTTTCTCCTACCTTCCTATTTATCTCTCCTTCAATCTCTCATGGCCACCTCCTCCCTCCCCCCTGTGTCAGGAAGAGAGGTACATACGGATGGTGCTAGAGAGACTCTCTCACACCATCCATATGTACCTCTCCTCTTGTGTCTGCAGGGTGCTTGTTATCCAGCACCTATCCAGACATTCCTCGGCTGGGAAGCCAGACAGCCAGACACGCAGCCGTGCAGACAGACTGACAAAAAGGGGGCCAGAGCGGAGGACGGACTGACAACCGGTCAGTTACCACACAGCAGGACTGACAGGCAGAGAGGGAGGTGTATAAGGGAAACAAAGCCGCAAGAAGGAAAATGTCTCAAGAGCCTGCAGGTTGCCCGGGTAGACAGGCAGGAAGTGTGTCTAAACAGTACTAAAACATAAAGGATGATAGACACAGGTAGATGAGTAGGGGACAAACAGGTAGGCAGACAAGCAGGTCGTCACAGGCTGGTGATGCGTTGCAGCCGGCTGAGCTACAAGCCCTGCATCCCAACAGGCCAGAGGGTCAGTGGCTGTGTGGCTGACGAACACTGCCTCTGTCTGGGCCCGCTGCAGAACTGCAGGAATCAAATGGCTGCGTATGAGTGAACTCGGCATGGGTCCATTACCTGAGTAAAATATCACGGTTTCACATTGTTTGTAATGCAATGACAAAAAAATCTAGAACATTAACTAATATGTGGAATTCCTTTCCTGAAGACTGGAAGCTGATTCCAGACTGGCACATTTTTAAATTAAGGCTGAAGGAGTGACTTGTAGTCATAGCTAACAGCGCCATGACTCCGTGATGGGTTTTTTATTCCACTGTGGTCTGTTTTAAGTTAATTTTAGAATTTATGTTATGCGTGATATTTTATCTTATGTTGTGTTTTTCTTTTAAGGTGTTTTTTGTTGTTAAAGGCCCATCTGGGGACGCACGTTGCAAATTAGCTAAGACTATAAATGTTATAGCGTTCTGTATTTGTTTATGCTTAACACTTGTCCCCATGCAAATAAGCAATAAAGAAATATGTGACTGCCGTTAATTAACTGGATGGATGGATAACATAACCAGCTGAGCTTAATAACCCTTATGCTAAAACATCAGTTATGTTATCTATAACATGTGCTGTTTTTTTTATTCTGACACATACACTAAAGCAAAAATAAAAACCATGTGAATTCTGTAATAGGTTTCAACAACATAACAGACCAGTCTAGCTTTTTGCTTACTTAGACGAGGCAAAGTTAGCTGCTAAATTAGTCAGGCTGTCTGCTGACTCCCTGACCAAATGCCAAATGTAGCTTTTGCAAATGTGTAAAAATCAGTGCAAATCAGTAATTTTAATTAGCACCAATATTTATTTCTAACAAAAAATGTGAAACTGGCTGAGGGAAGAAGAAATGTGCTGACGTTTCAGAAAGTCAGAGAGGCAGAGTGAAACACTAAGGACATGACAGTATTGTTCAGAACCAGAGAGTCAAATTACTGCTGTATCAACATAAGAAATAAAAAGGCGTTTTACTGAACCAAACTCTACAGTCAGTTAACCTTCACCAATTTCTTCCATTGTTATCTTTTTTATGTGGGTATCAGTCCCTTAATCTGCCTCAATCTGAGGGACATAAAGTAACAGCAAGTAATGATTCATGACACAACCATCTTGTATGGATGTGTCCTGAAAGCTCAAAAGTAAAAAAATAAATAAAGGCAATCAAGTTATGTGTAAGGAAAACTTTTGAAGGTACAAATTGCTTCCCTGCAGGGAGGAATTCTGGGAAAACATTAGCAGTGGCACAGAGACAGAGGGCAAGACGCACCGACGGAACTGCCAGAACAGCTGGTCAACACACCAGGTACAGGATGATGATTATGAGGGGGAGGATGATAAGGGTTATTAAGCTCAGCTGGTTTAGGAAAATATTAGTCAGGGCAAGTTCACAGCCACAAAGAGCCAATGTCCTTTACACTTATACACACCCTTGGTAAGCGTGCTAAAAAAAACAAAACAAAAAAAAAACAGTTTTTGATTGCATTTAGAAAAGTCCAGCTTTTACTTTAAAAACATTTACGCAGAAGGTAAAAACTCCTACATTAAGAAATAGGGCATAACTTCATTTCAGCAGAATCAACAGTGTCCTTTTATTTAATTTCTGTGACGACTTTCAAAACCCCCTTTTTATTTCCAACAGAAATTAGTCATCTTCTATAACATTTCACAGGGTTGGAGCATACAGATTGTAGAGAGGGGGTCTTTGATCTGCAGATCGACCAGAGTCATGGGTCTTCCCTCGTGCTATTCTTTTCAGCTTTTACAGATTTTAGTACAGTTTAGATCTGGGAGATGAGATAGTCATGGAAAAAAGCTAATTTGTTGAACCGTGTGTGTGGATTTTACCATAAGCTTTGTAAAAAAATATATAATTAGTTACGCCATCCAGGGGTCTTTGGCGGAGGAATTGGCCCACAGCATCACGGATCCTTCGCCTTACCCAGCAGCAGCCATTAGAAGCTTTTGTACATATACGCCTCTTGTTTTATACCAGACGTACCTGGTAGCTGAAAAACTCAAAGAATTGTCTGACCAAACAGGATCAGATAAAATCCCTGTAAAATCTACAATCCACATATTTATGTTTGTCACAGTGGGGCAGAAAAGACGCCTAAATAACCAACTTGCATATAAATAACATCTAATAGTTATGATTGAAACTCTGTGACCCCAAATTGTCGATGTAATTAAACATTTTTTAGTACTGCAGTGACTGTAGATGCGGACGAGTTTAGGTTAAGTAGAATTTTCCTAACCTAAATGACTAATCCTCTTGGCTTTGCAACAAAGAGAAACGGGCGTCTGTTTGCATAAATACCCGTCCGAATCAGAAGTTACTCTGCGCAATCTGATCAACGTAAAAGAAAAAAAACAAAAAGTGAAGTGCGTAATGTTTTACAAAAATTGTACAATTCCATTTCCTTCGTTGGTATTGGTAGGAGTAGCACTAATTGTGATTTCCCAAAAAAGAAAAAAACTAACAAAAAGTTATTTCCTAATGTGGGTATTTTTCCACACTGGATAATGTGCTTAATTAAAAGGTAGAACTTTTAGCCCCTTTAGCTTGAAGGGGTTGTAATTGTAACCAGAGAAGTAGATTGCTTCCAGATCACTATTTCATTGGTTTTGGAAAACACTAAACAGATCATTTTGAGTTTAGTGGAAGAAAATATGAGAAACGAAAGAAAGAAAGAAAGAACGAAAGAAAGACAGAAAGACAAATATTATTAATTCCTCTCCTAATGCTCTTCGTCTAAAATTAACAATCAAATCTCCCGTTCACTAGGACAACAAGCCCTCTGGAGAAACATTTGGGCAACATTTAGGCTAGAAACAAACTGATATTTAAAATATGCTAAAATATCATCATATTTTAGCAGAGTACAAATGCACAGCAGACTTTTTTATTATACTCTAAATAGTTTTTAATATTTTTTTCTATAATCTAAATTTTTAGGGTGGTGGCGTTGACATAATTTATTCTGTTGGTGTTTATTAATGTGATCAGCATAAAATACTAAATGCCAGTTTGAGATTCAGTTAAATTTCAAGACTAAACCAGTTACTTAGAAATCTATTTTTAACTTTCTTTTCATATAAATTAATTGTTTTGCTTCTTAAAATATAAATACTTCTTTCTTTGTAGATTAGTGGTTCAATCTCTCAAAGCCATTTAAACGGCACCCTTGACTGAGCCACTGACCACATCTTCTCTCTTTTTGTCTGTCCATTGAAAGTACCTTCGGCTCTATAATCCTCTGTTTAGCTGCGTTTTACATTCCGTCTAGATGTTTTTTGCACAATGTTAAAATGTTCCTAAGTTTAGATAGATCTAATTCGCTGCAGCGAAAGAGGATTTACAGTCGTCGTACATTCGAAAACGCACCGTCTCTACCACACAATGACCTATTTTCCCTTTCATCTTGGCTGTGAACATGAGCAATTTATGTGCTGCCGTTTGTTTGTCTTTATGAAACTGGAGATGGGTGTGTATAACTCAAGAGGACAGTCAAAGCGCAAGTTTTCTCAACGGTCCCATCATGTGAGTCATTCAGCAAAAACGTCCTGCAATAACATCACAGTGACAGCCAGGAAGTGAATTTTACCAGTAAAAAAGTGGGAGTGCAACATTTTCACCATATGGTGGAAACTTGACTCCGGGCAAACGCGTCTCGATTTCGATCACTCTGACTCAGCAGCCACTTTCCTCTGCTCACCAGATGTGGCAATGATGCCTTTCAGAACAATCCGCCGACAAACACCAGCACATGAAGACATAACTGCGACAACCACCAGTAAATATGAAAAACTGCGCCTCGGGGTTAGGAGGTTTAAATAAGGAGCAACGGCCTCGCGTGATCTCTACATTTCATCACCGTGAAGAAACAAATGGCTTGGTCACAAGGCCGTCACAACCTTTAGAGTACAGTCACTTTTGCCAACTATTTCCACAGCCTCTGTGAACTCTCCCCCCAAATATTTGAACTCTGTATGTTGACTCTTCTCCCATTAGGTCAAGCCAGTGACAGCAGGGTGCGACGTTTCTTCATTAGGAGAAACACAAATGAGTCTGAAGACAGTGGCATCCATTTGTATTCGGTCCCCTGAATTTATACTTTATCACCTTTTGCTGACATCACTACAACGGCTTTCCTCTTGCCACGCTTCCATAAAGCTCACATTTGTTCAGTGCATCACTAACAGGGTTTCCTGTTGATGGATTCTCCAACCTGAGCTGTGGATCTCTGCAGCTCCTCCAGAGTTACCATGGGCTTCATACCTGATTTTTTGATAAAAACTCTTTGCCCGGGCTGTCGGTTTACCTCAGGAGTCCAATAAAGCAAACTAAAGAAAAAAAAGAACAAACCATTTTTTTTGCCTTTTTAGCATTTTGTTCCCCAATATTGACCAGCATCTGAAGTCTTCAGTTGGATTTATATTCAGATGAAAACACACACAGAGGGACTTTATTTACCAATTAGGTAACTTGTGGAGGCAATTCATTGCAATTGATTTTTTCTCTGAATTTCTCTGCTAGGGCTCATCACACAAAATCCCAGTAAAATATATATTGATCTTGAAGGAAGTTTAAGCGGTAGGAATAAATTTGCAAAGGGGGCTGTTAAATAAACAGATGATCATTGACCCCCCCAAAAACAACACAAATATTTCCTGAAAGTGAGAAGAATTAAGAATTTCCCAGAAGTTGTTTAATGTTGCCAACACTGAGCAAAAAAAAAAATAATAAAAAATTAATGAATCTGCCATTGGGGCAGGCTAATTGAGGCTGCCTTTCCAAAGCCCAGTGCAGTTTCCATCTTTTACCAATTTTAACGACTAGCCATCTGCATGCTGTGGTTCCAATTTACCAGAAACTTCAAAACAGAGCATTTATCTAGGTTTTTGTACTGGTTAGTTCTGACTATACGGAGCCCACCATGGATTTATTCTGTACTTGCCAACAAGCTGTCGCAAGATGAGTTAAAAAGAAAGAAAATAGGCAAAGAATAACTGTGCCAAAGACAAATGGAAAAGCGATGACAGGAGGTGAGTCACAGAGCAAAGGAAAAACATAAAGTTGTTTTTCTGAACTGGTTGTACCATTTATCATGCACTGTGGGAGGTCATTTAAGGAACAGTGCAGGGATGCTGTGATGAACACTGGATACTGTTTAAGGGCAAATGAGAGGGCACAGAGAGGTTTCCGGTACCGTGGATCAAAATGGCTATTTGTTTCAACTGGACTGACACGAGGCCTGACCACTCAGTTAAAACAGTTTTCCAAAGAACCTGGGAAAAGATGTTTCAATTACCTATGTTCAGAAAAATCTGGAGATTCTAATTCAGGCATGATTTAAATAGAAACTGAACCATGTGACGTTCTCATGTGAAAATCGTGCTGGATTAAAAAGAAAACAAACAGGTTTGTAACTTATTGGCTGCAAAGATACTGCTGTGTAAAAAGCTAGATGACAAAGAGTTCCCTATAAAAGCATTTTATCACATAAACAAAAGGGACAGATCAACACAAAGTAGTGCACAGTTGTGGGATGAAAGGAAACCTGTTTTTTCATTAAAAAAGTGCAGCATCTATTTCTATTCAGTCTACTGAGTCGGTTCTTTGGAGAAGCCTGTGTTGCTTACGACTGTCAGCTTTGCACACGCGTCTAAAAATGTTGATTACTTTCATGGTCAGTCGGATTGGACGGATGTTTTCGAAAAGCAGTTCTCACTTAATATGAAGCACACAAAATGGTTTTTCAATGGGCGATCTAGTCAAAGTCTAAACTTAAAATGAGACTGAGATTCAGAGGCATGAGTACAAACAAGCTGTTTATGCTTACGGACTCTTCAATGTGGCTGAATTTGAACTATTCAGCAAAGAGGAGTGTGCTGGAATTCCTCTGCAGCGGTTTAAAACACCCATTGCAATTTTCCCCATTAAACTAAATCAAATCAACATTTGAAAATTCCACCTTGTTTTTGCTCAGGGTCTTTGATATTAAAATCTGTTTGATCTGAAATACTTGAGTATTTTTTAAAAAATGCAATAAGAGAGGTTTCACAGCACCGTATAGGTTTATGGGCCCCTAGAGGTGAACTAACCACAATTTTAAGAACAAAGCGCACAAGCAGAATATGTGTGATTTGCTTAGTGACTGGAGTTTGAGCTGACCACAAACCTCCTTCCTGTTTCCAGAGTCTCTTAATGTGCTGGACCAAACAGACCATTATGTTGCCAGGACAATAAATGAATAGTCACACTTGAAACAGACAAAATTGGTGACTCACGTTTGGGAAATGAGGCTTTAAAATCTGGAGCTGATTACCATCAACGCATGGGAAAACTTTACAACTACTACATAACCACAGTGCAGGTAGGTCAGAGCATTTTATATAAATAACTTGCACAAGTCAGTCACTGTAGTTGGGTTGTAATAAAAAGCTGCATAAGCGAAATGTGGCAGCGAGGATGCTGAGTGACCCTGCTAATTTCTGCACTGCGGTGCATCAGCGTATTTATTCAAACACGGAACGTGATGTACTGGAGTCATACAGGGGAGGTTTCATACAACAAGATTAAAACATGCACAAGAGGTGGTGTTTCTCAACTCTGGAGTTCTGATACCACCCCCCAACAATATGTGAAAGCAGAACTACTCCAGCTACTTCCAGGAATATGAGGGAAATCCTTTCGAACCCCAGGGAGATGCACTTTTTTTTCTTTTTTTTCTGAATGCCGCTTAATCAAGATTCATGAACCTGCAATAGTCTTGCAGAGCAAAAACTGAACTCGAGTGACAATCACAAACAGATGGGCTGTGTGTACAGCTTGAGTTTCCCTGGAGGAGGGTAAGTTAGGAGAGATATTTATGAGGAGAAGCTATAAAATAAAAACTTGTCACATGGATGTGAAAACAGATGGAGCTGGCTTCGGAAGGAAAGAACATCTATGTCACACTTTTAACGTGTGATGTAGATCACACAATAATCTATATCACATGGATCCATGTTATTAGTCACAAACGCAGACTCTCCTTTAGAGGAGATTCTAATTTCAGGATGTGAAAGGTTTACAAAGTAGATCATCTGCAGTAAAATGAAAAGCACAGGTGTAACTCTGAAAACGAGTGACGGTACAATGTGCCAAAACAACATCAGCAGCAGTCCATTACAACAGTGTATGTCATCAACCAACAATTCCTAGAAATATCCAAAATATGAGGAATAAATAAAAACAGAAACCGGCCAATCGACCCAGTCAGTGTTGATGGGAAGGTGGATGGAGCTACACTCCACGTCTTGTAAACTTGTTAAAACAGGTGTGTCCAATTCAGTCCTCTAGGCATGCAGCATGCTTTAGTTCTCTCCCTGGTTGAGCACACCTCATGGCTCACTAGCAGGCCTCTGCAGAGCATCAGCATGCTAAGTTGGAACCATTTAAATTAGCTGTGTTGGATCAGAGTCATCTAAAACATCTACCGGCCCTTGAGGACAGCCCCATGTTAGAGGAAGCAAAAATAAAAAACTAAAAAAATAAAAAAAATTGAGTCTGGAGCAGGATGGAAAACCCTGAACAAGAGTATCATAGCTTAGATCAAAGTGTAGTCTTGTGCTAGAATGACCAAGTAATAATTCAGTAGAGAACTGACAGAACGACTTGAATACTTTAGAGGTACTGCATGGATAAGGAGTTAGATGCTAAGACTATCCCAAATTGTGCTGGTTGTAGAGCTCCCTCTACAGGGGTCTACTGCATACTAAAACTGTGTTAATAGTGTCAGATCTCCTAGCAATTAGGCCACAAGTCAGCAAGCTACCCAAGGACAAAGACTCTATACCCTAAAGCAGAGACATCAAACATCAGGCGCTAAACTCACTACACAGTACCTACACTACGACACTGATATGAGTGACAATTTGACCCCATCCCTACAACCACCTCCGTGTGGAAGTATGCAAAGATTATGAAATCAATCTGCATCATTTTCATATGGTTTCTGCTCCTCTAGTCACACTTGCCCGTGACACCAACAATGGAAGCTATGCTAAAGGGTGGAGTAGATCAAAAGCAGTCGAGACTCTTTGATAATAACAGATCTGATGCTGCAGTCTATCTGTTCATACTTGAAACAACACAGCTACTTAAAATTCTGAGTCCGAACAGAGCAAAGTAGAGAAAGCACAGTTTCAATCCAGTCGTGACATGGTGTCTGTGAAGGTTATTGATCAACAATCATGAGACTGCCTTGATCTGCTCAGGAGCAATCCCACTGTAAGCTGCGATGTGAATTAAAGAACAGGGGGGAAGCAGCATGCAAGTAAGAGCCTGTGCCTCTCAAGCCTTTGAGAGTGAACCCATTGAACTCCCCAAGGTGCAGTGGAAGCTCGCAGACAAATCGACTCGTGCGCCGACAGCACCATCTAGCTGCTGGGAAATGCAATCGCTGGCAAATGAAGCACCCACGTTTCAGAGACAAACCTGAGCATTTATGGACCAGAATCTTATAGTCGGTGAATCAAAAAGAAAGGTCAATGCTGTCATACACTACAAGCAATAAAAGCATTTCAAAATATTTAAGTTCTGTACACTGCGGCAAAAAGAACTGAAGTGTGTGAAAATCTAAATTTGTGTCACAAAACTTGTGACTCCACCTGTGAAGATCTCAAAAAGCATAATGTGGAGGTAAAAAAAAATAAAAATAGAAGTCTGAGGAAAATCTTTTATTCTGGCAAAGAAAATGAACAAGCTGATTTGTTGGTGTTACATAAACCATACTTCCACTTCGAAGAGTACTTTCTTTACTAATAAATTAATACAAACTACAACTACATGTTGATGAACGTGCTATTTTATAAACACTTTGAAACTTTTTTCCTAAATGATCCACCATCAACATCCTCAGCAGTCTTTTGGCCATTTAAAACAAAACTATTACAGTTATATTTAAAAACGTAAAAACACGAAATATAGCAGAACAACAAAGTCTGGAAGACAACTAAAAACATTTAAGACCACAAAGGCTAAAGCTAAATATTCTAAATGATTCATTTAAAAACAACAAAAAAAACTAAAATCCTAAAACAAATGATCAGATAACATAGAAGAAACTACATACAACTTATGCTATCTTATAATTTAAGACAACTAACATATTTGATGCTGAAATTTAAGTAAATATTTACCTTTTAATTTATGAAAACGAAGCCGTATTCGTGGGGAAAAACAAGACCACATGACAAATATTCTATACACACCTACTTTCCAGGATCCCCGCATAGGGACAACTGTAAAAAACGCTAAGCACCAAGGTCTCATAAGACGTTGGTTAGGATATGTGACTACCGCCCGCCTCCTCGCCCTCCTCCTCTGCGTCTGCAAACTGCTCTGATTCAGTGGCAAAGCGGTAGCGGCGCCACCGCATCGGGTGTGCGTGATGCACAGCTGGACTGTAATTAGCCGCCACCGGTGGATCGGCCATGTTGCTCTGCCGAAGTGACAAATCCTGCAGAGAGAAGTGGAGCACATCCTCCGGACCTGCAGAAGGCGCACGAAGCCAGTCAGGGCCTTAAAAAGCACTCTTCCGAAATTAATTCAAAATGTAGTTTCATAATTTCAACTGATTTTTCTACTTCCTGTGGCACATCTGATCAGGTCTGACACACTGTTACCGTCACGATATTATCATTTCTCTGTTTGTAGAGATTATACTGTACATTGATGGAGAAATGGATTCTGGAGTTAGTAAAAGTCTGTTTTACCATAAGGCACGGTCACTACATTCAACTCCACCCTCTTTTTGAGGGTGACATCTTGGATCTCTTCGTCCCAGTCTTCCTTCTCTTGCAAGGACATCAGGAGTGGCTTATGGCCTTCTGGAAAGGTCATGTCCGCACCTCTGTAAAAAAGACCCATGGTGTTGGATGTAGGCAGAGGAACGACTAACTGCTCAACCTCTCATAGCCAGCTAAGCAAGGCTGGTGGAACAGACGGACGGACTTACTTACTCTTTGGTTACCTAGCAACAACTTGCTGTGTAACATGCACAGCAGCAGTTTAAGATTTTGCCACTGTGCCTCATAACTGCTTAAAAATAAAAACAATAGCATGGGGTGAAAACTGGATAAAACATTTAAAACTGTCATTGGTTTGGGTTGTACTTAAACAAAAAAAAAAAAAACCCAACTAATTATCAATAGACTTATATGAAAAGGTTAAACTGTGATACATTTTTCAGCCGCATCATTCAGCCCTAATTTAGCACTGTGTTGTAGTCCACCCACACCAGACACATTTAGGTGGCGTTTCATATTAAAAGAGGCTGTACGATTGCCATGCAAAAGCTAACGCTTATGTTGTGGACATTTGCCTAAAAGGCACAGCAGCACTGACTAAACGTGTTCCTCAGTTAACGATGCTGACAGAAGAAGTCTTGGCGTACCTTTTCTTCTTGTTTCCGGAGCGTTTCTTTCCCCAACGTTTCTTCTTGGATGCAGGAAAGCTGGGATCTGGCGCCGCTTGTTCAGGCTTATGGTACTGAGTGACACCAAACCTGGCGGCACCATTGGCCGTAGCATACTGCGGAACATCTGCAACTCTCCATCTTCCAGCTGGCGTACCATTAGTGACAGGTGAAAAAGCACCCTTTTGTTTCCCACTGTTCTTCGGAGACACAACTTTAGTACTCCAGTCTCTGCGGTCCAGAGAGCCAGCATTAGTACTCTCGCTGGCTCCATGTTGGTGGCCATTGGCTGTGGTGTACCGAGGCACATCTGCAACTCTCCATCTTCTAGCTGGCGTACCATTGACCACAGGTGAAAAAGCATCCTTTTGTTTCTGAGGGTTCTTCGGAGACACAGCGCTAGTACTGCTGTCGCTACGGTCCAGAGAGCCAGCATTAGTACTCTCGCTGGCTCCATGTTGGTGGCCGTTGGCTGTGGTGTACCGAGACTCATCTGCAACTCTCCGTCTTCCAGCTGGCGTACCATTGGTGACAGGTGAAAAAGCATCTTTATGTTTCCAGGGGTTCTTCTTAGACACAGCGCTAGTACTCCCGTCTCTACAGTCCAGAGAGCCAGCATTAGTACTCTTGCTGGCTCTATGTCGGCGCCTTGCCCTCTTAACCCAACATGCATCAGGAATGTGACCGTTGGGCAGATCGTTGGGCCTACAGGTGTTGTGCTGAGCTCCCTTTGGTTCGCACTCGAGTCTGAACTCACACTGAGGCATCACGTCACCTGTCACACAAGATTAAAGGATTCATTACACGTCATAATACATATTCTTTTTATTTCCTTCATTACAAGAACCTAAAAATAAAGGGATGCAGGACATCAGCATTGAAATCAGTATCAGCTGCTGTTTGGGACCTTCTTAAAATATCGGTATTGATAAGTAAAACTGCTGTGATATTAACAGACAGAGTTTATTTGAATCTTGTTAGTGTTTCAGGAGGAGGATGGTCATGGCATTTGTTTGGATGTGTGACAATAATGCAGCACAGGATTGTGGGATGTTTAACTGAGGCACAGAGACAATGTCAGCTGTGTTTTTCTGATGGTGTCGAAGAAGTAGGGAATTACATACAATAGCAGAAAATATCGATTATCAGCCTGAGTTTTTATATTGGTGCATTCCTACATTAAAAAAAAAATGATAGAAAAAGTGATCATCATTCAGATTGTGAATATCTGTAAAAATGCTCCAATGCAAAAAACTCTCAGAATCACCCTTTTGTGCATACATAGCAGTTGAAGAGTCAGATTTTTCATTTTTGGGTGCTTTTTGTTCTCATGTTCAGTTAAGTTAGTTAATCATTTTCAGAGGAATGACTTAAGACCGTCAACTTTATACAGAGTATAAAGGCATTTATAGGCTCATGAACTCCAGGCACAACCCAGTGTTGCATCAACAAGTAAATTTAATCTTTAGGAACTCTGTTAAAGTTCCTACAGTTCAAAACAATAGGGGGAAAAATGCCTATTTCCACCTAATAGGCATTAGATGGATCTCCATTTAGTTTACAAATGGCTTTCTAACCTATTCCAGACTGGATGTCAATGAACATTTTACATTTTTCCTTTAATTTATTTTCTTTTTGGAGCTAATCTAACCTACTTCATGTTGTGAAACAAGTTTTATTTAGGTGGTTTCTTGATTCTACAGGATGGGCAGTTGTCAAGCCTAGTTAATAGATGGCTTGCTTCCCTTCATTTGAAAACTGCATTTTATCTTTTTTTGGTTATCTTTTTTCCTGATATCCGACATTTAGAGTAGCAAAACAGCAGAAATTTGTAAGTGTCAAATAGATTTAGTCTAGTATAAGTCCTGCTCAAAAAACATTTTTTGAATATTGTGGGAAAAAGTCCCAACATTTTTGGTTGCTTCGTCATTTCGGCACACTCACCAGACCTAAATCTCATAGAGAATCTATTCAAGATGAAGATGAGAAAACCCAGACCCAACAACGCAGTTGACCTGAAGATGGCTATCAAAACAACCTGGTTTTCCATTGCACATCAGCCGAGCCACGCCGTTCTGATGCAGTAAATCAGGAGTGTTCAAAGTGTGTTCAAGGAGGGTTCAAAGTCAAAATCCTGCATGTTTTAGGTCCCGCCCTGGTTCAAACACACCTGCATCAAATGATTGCTTGTTAACAGGCCTCTGCAGAACATTGACATCCATGTAGCAAATCATGCAAAAAGAGCCCCGACCAAATACTGATTGCAGCAAATTTATAACGCTTTTCAGAAGCCTGACACTTCTGCTTATTTTTTTTTCAGTAGTTTTAACAGTATTTTAATGTTCTGTTCTGTTAAAGTAAACTTAAAACCTGCAGAGAAAAAAACACCGAAACTATAGTATAACTGAAATTCACTTAGTTTTATTTTTTTAGGTAGTGACATTTCGAGATATATCTGACATTTAACAGCTGAGAGTACATTTTAAATTGTTTAGTAAACTGATCTGACTGTCACGCTTTGCGGGCATTTACTCTGAATCCAGCACTAGCTACTGTTTTCAAAATGCGTTCTTCAGACTTTCTCCGACGTTTATGTTTGGATGCAGATCAGGCTTAAATCGCGCTTAAAGGTAAAAAAAAAAACCCTCTCAGACTGAGCTGGAGTCAGACTTCATGTGCACAGAAGACTAAAAGGAAAAACTCCTCTCTGAGCTGACTTCAACGTTACCGCGCTGGGGTCAGCATGCCTCCGTTAGCTAACCGTAGCGCTCTGACTGACTGGCTCCTAGCTATAAAAGTTACCGCGTTAAGCGTCAACCGTCACGCAGGTTAAGCGCCCGGGAAACAGAAATGATCATTTTAAAATAAAAATGAATTAGTTATCTTAACATCGGGGCTTCATCAGAATTAATTTCTTACCTGTAGCTAAAGCTGCAGGCAGGCCTGACACCCGCGAAGCACCAATCGGCCCAAATAAAAAAAAAAATTAAAAAAAAGAAAGAAAAAGTTATTTAAACGGGGTGACAGATAGGTGGCGCCAAGCTACGGAGAAATACATTTACTTACTTTTCCCAGCTTGACTCGGTTTTAAGTTTATTTTTGTAACCTTTTTCTTTTCTTGAGCTTCAGCACATCCTATTTTTATCTATAGATTTCTGTAGTTTTTTTTTTTTTTTACTATTTTTGATTCTGTGCTTTATTTATTTGCCTCAGCTGTATTAGACTGGTGACTTATTCAAGATGTACCTCTCCAGTCCCTCAATGACCATTGGAAATAATAATTGTGCCAAAATCCTTACACTGTATAGGCACCAGCTGTGACTTTTATTTATGTACTTGAAACATTTGGTGCATATTTAAATGCATATTTAAATTAAACCTTTGTGTTGAAATTGGGCAGTTGACAAAGATATATGCAATTTTTTTTAAAGCTATATTGAAAGAGAAAATGCAAAACAACCCTTGGAACAGAATCCAAAAACATCTTAGGCATGTATATCTAATTATTAGCAAACCTGAGCTGGCCTTTCTTGCAATTTCAATTGAGAGCTGTCAAAGTGATAAAATCTGATGAGGCATTATCACAGCCCAAACATTTTTATTGCCAAATCAATTACCTAGACCTCAATGAATAACTCTTTAACAGCAACAAGACTTCAGATTTGCAACTTGATGTTGTGTTGGATTTTATTCAAATTGAGGATGGCACAAGCAGCTATTGAAAGAACCGATGAGCCAGTATTTGTATAAGTTAATATTGCTTATAATGCTCACAGTTGAATTAGGAAGACGGTTTACAACCATACAAAAAGTCAGTTTGAAGCAAAGTGAAAATTACTCATCTGACCATAGCTAACAAAAAATTTAAACAAACGAAAGAAATAGACACTAATTAAAAAAAATAATAATTAGTCATTCACTATACAGACAAAACATGAGCCAGTCTAAGTACCATACAAAGCATTGTGCTATACATCCAACAAAGCACCTAGGCAACAAGCTGGTTTCTCTTTGATAAAACTGTAAAAAATAGTTTTTTTAGTACCAGTCTGAAAAAGAGTGGTAAGTGGCACATCAATACAAATGATTACTGTTCAAGTACAACATTTACAAGTCAGGAAAACAAGTCTGACAGATACAAAGTGTACCTTGAAAAATGTGTAAGTCTAGAGCAAGTTCATCTTGAAAAAAATGTCCCCAGAAGGCACAGACAGAGAAAATGAAAGCCATGCAAAAGAAAACAAGATGTTTTTTGTGCAAGGAAGCAAAACTCAAGTTTGTGAGAATTACATAATACAGCAGATTTTGATTGTTCCTCCTTTACTTTAATGGGATAGTTCAGAAAATTTGACTTAAGTTCCTAAATTAAAGGATTATAAGCGGTATTATTTTACCCTGTAGCAACTCTGTTAGCATCTTCATTTGGTAAATATCCAGATTAGATGGTTCCTCCAGCTGCAGCTAAGGGCTAGGCTCAGGATGACCAAGACCATATTGGATTACAGGGGCTTTAAAACAAAGCCCAACTCAAAAATAATTTATATAAATAGTATTTTATAAACCTTTAAGCTGTTGTTACATTTGCTTTAGGTGGTTATCTACAGAAAAACTAATAATTATTGACACAAATATAGAGACAGAAAGATGTGTACCACCAAAAATCATCCTGTGTGAAACACATACTGGGACATTAAAGCATAGTACGGGTGTGTAAAAATAAATAATAAAAAAATCGGCTAATTTAAATCAAAACAAGATATTTTTCTATTGCATTTTTTTTGTTTGTTTCTGTTAGGGATTTAGTTTGAATAGAAATGCTTTACTGTACATATTGTGGACTCAGTCCATGTTTCACAACGGAAGCTCTGTGGTGGCACACTGCGTCTGAACTCCATTGTCCATGTAAATGATTATGTTTTTTTTTATTATTAAAAAACAAAACAAATAAACACCCAATGCAAACATGGCAACTGAAGTCTCTACTAGAACTTAGTATTATCCTCTGGGACCAGCTAATATGAGTTTATACTAAATGTAGACACCAAGAGACAGCTATTTGCTCCAGGTAAGAGATTAACCGTTTGTAAGCTTTTACCAGAATCTCACCTCAAAAATGTCAACCTATCCCCTTAAAGTAATCCTCAATTGCAGTAGTAAATACTGTATTAAAACATGTTTTAACCAATTACATTAAATTACAAATGCCTTTTGGCCACACAGGAAGTAAAACATTTAAGTTCATTATATTTACAGCAGTTTATTGGTTACACAGAGCAAATCAGGGTTTCATGTAAATCTGTTGTTAGAAGGTGGCAATGAGATTGCTGATCCAGTCTTCGGTTAAAAAAAAAAAAAAGTGAGTCTCCTGTGCACGCTCAGTGTCTGGTTTGTAAGTCGATCTCTCTGGGTTTATAGATGCGTTTAAACGGCCTGTTACAGAGACCATCAATCACTCAGACGTAGCTCCCCCCACACATTCATATCAAAACGTTCCTGTGCAACATTGTTTGGGCATATTACTACCAGCTGCAAATCTCTTCCAGCTCAGGCCTCACTTTAGAATTTAAAGACATTCCTTGGCTGCAGCTTCTGTCAATAAGTTCAAACCCTCTGAACCAACTAAGGACTGTTGCTCTGATTGACATAGATGCACAGTTTTTTTTTTTTTTTGGAAGACTATTCTTAAGATTAAAAAAAAAGCATACAAAAAATTCTTCAGTGTACCTTTCACTGATTCCACAAGTGAACTATTCTGTAGGATGTAGAGTCCAACATTCCCAAGCATTTCATTATTTATTTCAACTTCCAAAAACATTTCTTTGAGCACTCTTTGCTCATTTCTTATTCTTTTCAAAATACATGCTTGTCCAAATTAACAATTACATGCATTCATCATCTCTTGGACACAGGTCAGGCAACATGGCTGCCTTCATGTCTGTCTGGAACAGGGTAACCATCCTCTTGCCGCCTTTTTCCTTTTTTTAATCCGACTTGCTGTTTTTCCAAAAAATAGACCCTACCAGTCATTTGTCTTTCAATAATACCGCAATTATTTTATAAAGGTAAGATGTGTTAGGCTGTTCCAGTATTTATGCCCTTTAGATTAATTCCAGTGCATTCCACTGACTGACTGCATCAGTCTTAAAAGCAGGTTGGGCTCAAGTTATTCCTGCTTAGAAACTACCAGCTTGTAACATAAAAAAAAAAAAAAAGTCACAACAATATGAACAGAACAGAGCAGCAGAGTAAGAAAACAGTGCAGACTGAGACCAACAGTCACATTTGCATAACCATCAGTTGTTTAGTATTCGCTCACTCAGGAAAGTCCCTCAAAATGCAATCGCCAAATATTAGTCCGTGGGGAGAAAACGTCCTCGGAACGAACAGCAGAGGGCAAAGCAGGTCCATTTACACAAACCGAGTCTGCTCATCTTTGCTGTCCTCCTGCACAGATTCCCAGAACAGATAACTGGCAACCATTCGACATTGGACTGATGATTTTCATCCCAGATAGGCGACTGCTAGTTCTTTATCTCCAGAATGGAAGGGTTGTGGTCCAAGATGGACAGAATAACTTTGTCCATGTACTGCCGCAGGCATAAATTGATGTCCTCCTGTTCCTTCAGGGCTTCCATCAACTGTGGAGAAACATGGACGCCAAACACATTTTATTATCACTCCCATCTAAGATATTACCCAAAGATGTTTACTGGCCAATGGTCTCTTGATTTTATTTGGGTAAATCACTCGTGTACCTATGATAGTACCCCTGACCAATCATCACGGTTACTATCATTGGTACACAAGTGTATATTTTTGCACTTTAATACCATAAATAAGGTCTTTCATAAACAGTCTCTGCTATTGCCACCATTCATGCTGTTTACCTCCATCACCCTACCCGCTCTTGGTTGGTATGCTAGTTTAGTGACCATTTATTTTTCATGTCACAGTCACAATCTGTCTCATGTAACAATGTTACCTATACAAAGTGCCTGAAATGTGAGGACAGGACCAAAAGAAGAGATCCAAAGGTGTTCCTGACCAAACTACACTACTGATGCATATCAGCAGATCCAAGTATAAATGCCGTGCATCGTTTAGCCAACAGGTTTTTACCGATCTTTGGACTCTGTACAGGTGAACGCCTAATCTTAGAAGACTACTGTTAATGACCCTCATAAGCCAAGCATTACAACTGTCTCAGATGGTACTTCAGTCTGAAATGAAAAATAACTCTCATATCTCCAAGTAAATCAAATTAAATTATAAAACATAACTTTTTTTTAATTTTTATTTTACTGAATAATAAAACCCTAAAGAACTTGCCATAAGATTACATGAAGTCATTTTAGGATGGGCGTGCTTTGTTGTTATTGTCATGCAGTTAGAAAATACATAAGATGTAGCCAATGAACCTGGCTACACCAGCTTCATGACTAATATAACCTTTATCACACTGTCATTCCGTGATATGTCCTAGAAATTCATGAGCTCTGACTACAGCATGAGAACAACCTAGAAGAGAGTCAGTAGTTAAAACAACAGAAAATGATGGGTGGAAGTTTCACCTGATCTCTGGAGGCGCTGTCTATCTCAGCAGCTAAAGACTGAGCCTTGGTCTGGGTGGCAAACAGGTTCTTGGCTTCGTGGAGGCTTAGGCTAAGAATCTGACCATTCAGGTCATCATTCTGCTCCCTCAACTTCTGGGTTTCCTAAAAAAAAAAAAATCAAATCAGAGCGGGAGGTAAGGGAGAGAAAAACAGGACGGAAAGATAAGTGTGTAGAACAAGCTTTTAAAAGCAGAAACTAGTCTACGTTAACACGTACACCAAGAACACAACGCCTGCTTGCTCATCAGGCAGCAAACACAGCTAATGAGGACACAGCACGGGTTATGTTAACGGTTTCCCTGCACGGTCTGCTGCGTTAAAAAAAAAAAAAAAAGCTTTATGATTTAGTTTGCTTAAAACTGCTGACAGGAAGCCAGTTTGCTGTTCCCTTGTTTTACCTTCCGCCATTAAACAAGGGAGCTGCAGCGCTGACCCCAATCGCACTTGGCCGAGATTACTCTACTCCAGTGTTATTAGTTGTTAATTGGGACGTCAAAGGTCACAGAGGCAATTTTACCGTGAGTCTGGGGCAGCGCTGAGCCCCAGACAACACCAGCAGATGGAAGTCGGGGGGAAGAAAGTCCTGGGATGCACATTGCTGGACACACACATACACACATTTACAGAGGTGCACAGTTCAGTGTGACTGTCTGCCTTTCTCATGGGTTAAAGGAAAGGGGCTTATTAGGTTTGATTTGGTACAAAGTTTCAGTCTCTGGCCCACCGGGTGTTTAAAAAGTTAAATACCTAAATGCTTATTTAAATAAGAAAAAAACAAAAAAAAAAAAAACAAAAAAAAAAAACAAACAAAAAAAAACAAACTTGGGAGGCTCTTTAGGTTCTTAAAATGCAGAACATTATGTCTCTTATAAAGAATGAGACATTACAGTCATTACACCAGATTGTCCATCCTGAACAGAGCTGGACTCTGTTCATTTTTATCTCCATCCTGTTAACTTTTTTTTTTGAGTCAGCTTTGTTGGTCATTTCTATTAAATAGCTAATTCTCATTACTCAAGGCACATTTTAGTTTTCCATAAAAAAGGGAATGAGATAATGAGGCTCTTCTGGGTCTTTGTGCAGTGTTTTATATCCTTACCAGACCACTTTTTATTATGTTTCCTCAATAGAGGTAGAAAATATTAATTTACTTGCTATTCTGAGTTTATGATTAAATCATCAGTTCCAAGTATCAGCCACTAAAAACATGAAGCAAGAGTAGGAAAATTGATTGACTCTAAAGCCAGTGTTTATGAACTTATAATGCAATAAAAGAGAATTTAAGCTTGTGTACTTCCAGCTGGCAGTTTAGTAACTTTAGATTTTTTTTTTTGGGTGGAGCTGTAAAGACATTTGTTTCGAATAAAACAAGATAAACGTATGAGGCCCTCGATGAGGTCCTATTGTTACTTGATGACAATGCTGTACGTCTCATACAAGGCGGAGGCGAGCATCATTATCTGATGTTACCGATTCTGATTCAATATACACAGACGTGCTGTGCAAAGGATCATTTGAGCCTTTCAAAGTATCAATAATAAGTTATCTTAAGGACAGATTAATGCTGAAGATCATGTCATGTCTTAGTCATTAATATTTGAATATTGTGTCACCAGAAAGAGCTCCAACTCTTTAACCTCAAAACTGAACTACACACAGAAAACAAAGAGAATCCCAGAATGCACTACGTTAACCCACTTTCCGTTTGTAGCAGGAGAAATAGTTTTCTGGACCAAACCAATTGGTTTTGTTTGGATATGACTAAATCAATACTTTGGCTTGGTGGTATCCTGTAGGTTTCCAAACTTATATTGGAAACCTATTAGAAATAATAGGTTTCCAACAATGGAAGACTATTGTTGGACAACAACATTCAATATGCATGTCTGTGCTGGGTAATGGTTATTGGCCTGGTGGAAGGTAAAGCTCCCTCCCAGTTTCAAGTCTTCCACAATTTTTCTTTTCCAGCGTTCTGTTATGAATCTGATTTGCAAAGTTAGTTTACTGGGACTCCTCCCTTTAAACCCTCATTTATTCTTCTTCAAAGCTTTCAGCCTGACCTGTCAGCATGACGTTTCTCTACCAAACCCCTGAGCCCTTCAGAGTTTATACTGAGATTCAATAATAACCCGAAGGACTATCTGGAACATCGAATGCAAAAGTCACTAATTACATGACTTCCGAGGGAAATTTATTGTACTTATTATATTGGGGTATCAAAGTAAAATGAGCTGATTACAAAGGCATGCCAAACGTTTCAGATTTTTATCACTGATACCATTAACATAGTAAAAAAGCAACATTTTGTTCCTTCCACTTCACAGTTGTACCACATAAAATCCCAGAGGAGCTGCATTGAAGCTTTTGGACAAATTGCAAAAAAACCTCAAGAATGTATGACTTTTTCAAGACACCATAAATCTGTTGAGTCCGATTCATATCGCATCCGAAGGTGGGATTTAAATCAGCAGTGATCGAATCTATATAATCGGCAGAAACAAAGGTTCATTCAATAAAATATACTACTCTCAAATGTAGACTATGACTTGTGTTCCCATAAAAGCCAACACAACACTGTTCAGCCTGAGCTAACTCCCTAGTCAAAATATCAGTAATTCACACAGTGCAGGGCTGCAGTAAAGAAGGGATTTTAAAAGCTGCTAACAGGGGTCATTATGATTTGTTGTCATTCCTGCTGGTAAAGCGGAACAGAAATGTACTACTTAACAGAGGGGAAGTGAGCACCGCAGATCAGTCTGGTCTCCGTAGTCATAAAAACGCTGTAAGGGCCTTCAATGATTTATGAAAAGTTTGACACGTTTTACTTCTCTGGCAGCACAGAAAGCACATTATTTTGTTAGAGAGCTTGCAAGAACGCTGAAACCTAGAAACAGCGTGGAAATTCTCTGTGGAACACGACTACTAATGAAATATTATGATAATGGGCAAAATATTTTTTTTTTGATGAAGGGGAAAAAAAGAGGGTTTGAATATAGTTACATAAAGTATTCTCATGCTGTAAAATCCCCCCAAAAAAAAAGGTTTTAAAAAATTTAAAAAAAAAAAAAAAAAAAAACACGCCAACGCACATTAAGCACCTGAAGCACTTAGAAATGAAGTTGGATTAAAGGATTGGAAAAATGATTTTATCTGCACCTGCTTCAGTCTCTTAACTTCATGCTCGAGCTCCACCTCTCTGCTCCTGCTGTTAAAGTCTGAAAGTCCAGACGAGGAGCTGCGGCTCCGACCGGGCTTCTCCGCCTCCAGTTTGTACAGCTGCAAATGCTCCAGCTCTCGACGCAGGTCCTCTATTAACTATACAACACAGAATCGTCTGAGTAACAAAATTATACCATGTCTGGAAAGACTTTTGTTGGCCTATGAGCTCACAAGATTCTGCAGGAAGAGAAAAATAACAGACAACTGATAGATCAAATGTTGAAATTTTAAAGGCCGTTTTAGATAACCCTCCCACCTCCTGCATGGCGTCTTTTTCTTTCTGGAACTGCTCTCTGTTTTGTTTCAGTTTATCCATCATTTTCCTGTACAGGTCCATCTCATCCTTCAGCCGCAGACTGGTATCCTCCAGCTTATCTGTCATCCTTTGTTTCTCCTGGTGACAGACGGACAAAGTTAAAAGTTTATTTTCTTTTATTCATTATAATATCTGGAATGTCCGTTTACACATGCAATAAAACCTACTTTTAATTTACATCATGTATTCAACAACAGCAATTAAAAGGTAAACATACGCCGAAATCCCAGTTCAGTAGGAATGGTATAACAGTAAAAGGCAGGATTTGTGTGAAAATAGACACACTGCAAACACTGAAAAATTATTAAATATTAACTAAGCAGTTCTCTACAGGCCATACATCACACTTAAAACAATCACTTGTCTGTTATGACAGTGTTTTGACACTAGGTGGCAGGTGCTAAAGATCTAATGGCATTTGTTTTTTTATGTACGGCAGTTCCTAACAAGTTAAAGTAAACTTTGCTCACCTCATCAAGCTTCTCTGTCTGAGATTTGAGTCGAAACATACTAGCAGACATCTCACTGTTCTCCTCTTCCAGATTCTTAATACTGAAAACACAAGAGTTCGGTAAAAATACAGTTTAAACAACGATAAATATGTACAAAATACAAATAAATCGCCTGAAAAACAACCTTAAATACAGTAACAGATTCTCATATGTTTGTACAATGTGCCCTACTCTTATTCGCTCAATGGTTATTTTTTCCCCAGACTGCACAGTCCATTGTATAGATCCCAAGTATAGTTATCACTCCATTTTTTTTCAGGCTAAACATTACTTTGGAGAAGGTTATGGTCTCAATTTCAAATACAGTGGTATCATAGTAAAATTTGGTCATCATTTTTTTGCTACAAGTGAAATTAACCCCAAAGCTTTTTCTGATTTAAGACTGCAACTCAAATATAAACTGCATATAAAGTTAATGTCTAACTTTAACATTATATGCAGTAATATAAACTGCATATAAAGTTAATGTCTAACTTTAACATTATATGCAGTAATATAAACTGCATATAAAGTTAATGTCTAACGGTCGCGTTAGTGTGAGAGTGCCTGTGTGTTTCTTACCGGCTGGTCAGCAGCTCTATCTGTGTGTTCTTGTCTCTTTCCATTTTGCTATAGGCTTCTCTGTGTCTTCTTAACTCCTCCTGGAAATTTTGCTCTGCACGAGTCTCTTGGTCCTTCAGCTGTTCCTCTAGCTCATTTACCCTGGCGTGAAGAATTTGTCACAGAACATTACCTTTAAAGTAAAATTTGAATTGAAAGGGTTTTATTTTTTCTTTTATTACTAAGGTCCACTTCTCATGAGATTAAGACTAAACTATATAAAAGTGGCATGGAAACTTTCATCACCAATTCAACAAGAACCATCTCATTTCCAACTTCAGACCCTGCTATGTGCTAGAATATCAAACAAATGGACATCTCATTGAGCTTATCACAATTTATCTAAGTAGATATATGCATCCATCCATCACTGAGTTTAGCATCCTGAGTAAGCCCTGCAGCGCTCTTGGAGGATACCTTGGTGGGTGCAGCCACAAGGGATCATACACAAAACAATCCAAAGCCTGTATGTTTTGAAATTATTATTGTTGTCACACAGGATTTACAATGTCCACACACTCTGCAACCATTCAATTCTTTGAACAACTAATCCGACTTATTCCTGCTTTTCTATAAATAAATATAAACATAAGCTACATATGGTAGCAGGACTCTCAGTCTGACAGGTCCGAACTGCATTCTGACAGAAAAACATTGCATCCCTCAGTCTCCCAGCAACCAGCACAGCTGGACCTGGACACGGTTTGCAACTTCTCCCCAGCACTCAGTCCTGCTTCTGCAAGAAACACTCAGAAGCTGGTTCTTATGTTCAAGGGTCCTGAATAAGGCATACATATTGAAATGGAAGTATATATTCTGCATTAAAGCTACTTCAAGAAAATCTTTTAGGTGATGATCACAGTAGGGTAGCAATGCAATGCACATAATAGCCATGATGCAAAAGTGATACATTATTTGGAAAGCTGTCTAGGAGTATGAAGATAATAGCTTGGGCATAAGGTCAGCTACATGCAGGTGCATGTGGGCACCACAGAACAGACCAAACCACTGCTGTAACTATGGTTCCCCACACTCCACCATGACAGTCTCACTTTGGTTAACGGTCAGGGAACGCCAGAGTTCAAACACGAGTGGCGCAAGTCCACCGGATCAAAAAAAATAAATAAAAAAAAATCTAGAAGATTCCTTAACACAGTCTTAATTTGATGTCAAGGGTCCTTAAATTACAACTAAAACCTAGAGAACAATAATGAGTGGACCTTACCTGTGTACTAGCTGTGTGTTCTCCTGCTTCAGTTTGGACTTCAGGTCACTATTCATCTGAATCTCATTCTCGAGTTCAGCTACCTTCTTCTCAAGAGAACTCACCTGGCAGAAACAGGTCCAGTTTAGAAAGTAAACGTGTTCAAAATATACATTCATGATTCAAATACTCAGGAGAATGACTTAAAACATTGTTTCACAGAAAAAATTTGAAAACTTTGCAAAAAACAAAACAAAACACAACAATCAAATAGGACACAAATAATATGAAGCTTTTTTTTTTTTTTTTTCAAAAATATGATATGCTGTTTATAATCAACTTAACAACACACACACAATAAACAACTCATCCATTAGTTTGATTTTCTAATGGGCCCAGGGATCTATCAAAGACGAGGCATTTCACGGGCAAGTTGCAAATCTATCTAAAAAGCCTCTCCTTTCATATATTAAAGAGTTGAGATATTCTTTCCTTCCACTAAGCCATACATCCATAAACAACATTCTTTCATTTCATTTTCTGGCATTTCAATGCTACATTTTAAGATGTCTAAGCACCACATGTGCAAATCGCCGGAGGACACAGACGAAACAAATGAACTCTCACCTTCTCGTTGATGTCAATGTCGCAGGAGTCGATGCTGTCTCTGAAAAGGTCTTCTGTACTGCCATTGCGGCTGCTGAGGTTGCTGTTATGGAGCAGCTGCCTGCTCAGACACAAACACATGCACTTAGGGAACATGCACACATGCACTGGTGAGTGCTTCAGTATATGCATTTGAGTTCGCCTGGCTGACATTCTGTTGTATGATGTTAACACAGCGAACCCCTTTTAAAAGAGATGTAATAGGTTCTGCTCCATTAGCAAGAGTAATGCAGAGAAAGGTGAGAAGAGGAAAGAAAAAGAGAGAAAGAAGAGAGGGAATACAGACGACAAGGAACAAGAGAATAGATGAAGAGAACAGTAAAACAGTGGATGTAATCAAACCAGACATGTACACCAGAAAGAACAGGGAGATGGGGCCAAACCTTATTGAGTACATATATCAGGTCTGACAGGCCATTTTCATTCTGTCACTATAATTCAGTTTGTGTCGCTACAGTTAGGACAATAGCTTCAAGAGAAGACATCTCATGTGCTATTGGTTACCTAGCGGTTGCTGAAAAAGCTCTTGCCCAGAAACCAAAGGCAAAATGGAATAATTTCAGAGCCAGGAAACATACCGTATTTTCCGGACTAAATAGTGCACCTCACTATACGCCGCATCTACAATAAAAAAATAAATAAATAATAACGTACATATAAGCCGCACCAGGTTTTCATTGCCCTTCGTCTCCAACGCCGAACCATGTATTCGTTCACGCCGAGCTTACGTGGAGACGGCGGCTCTATTTCCCTCCTGTACTACCAGACAGACAGCCCTCAACTTAAAAGCTGCATCATATGAACTTCTTCGTGTGGTTTCCATGAGTTTGAGAACATTTCTCGGTCATTCCTGCTGCTAGCATGTACTTGTTCTAAATGAAAATCAGCACTTTCTTCTTTGATTTCCAATTTTGACTTCCAATGATTCACTTCCTGTTTAAAGAGCCCCCTGGCGGTTGAAGAAAAACCAACAGAAAAGCCGCAACAGGCTACAAGTCGCATGGTTCAAAACATGGGAAAAAAGTAGCGGCTTAGTCCAAAAAAATACGGTAAATATATAACAAATATAAGACATAAATAAATTAGATTAGCTTTTTTAAAATCAGATAAGTAACTTTGAAGCAGGTTTTCTTAAAAGCCTACTAAAATTAAGAACACACTGCTAAAATAAGTTCAGAATAATTTCCACCCCATCTTGTATCAACCTGCTGGCGAACTTTTTGCCCCTGTCTGCATGCAGAACTACTGTGTGATTGGTTTGTGTTTGTGCAACGTGCATCTCGCTACCCATCTACCTTCTTCACTATACTTGTATTTCTCTCTGAAAGCCCAGTTAGTGAATAACTGTTTATTAGCAAACACCTAAGTGATAAGGAAGCATTGAGTGCCCCTTTTCCTCCATTTATTGGTGGCAATGTCAACAAACAGATCAAACACAAGCAGTGTAGGCCATAAAAAGCATAAACACACCACTGACTGAACTTTGGTTCAGATAAACAGCCATACATGCTATAGCTATGAACACAAATAGATACATACAGATTGACCTACCTTCCAAAGGCAGTGCTGGAGATTTTTCTGCTGGGACTATAAGATGAAAACAAAACAAAAACACATTAGTTTTGTTTGTTTTTTTAATACAAAAAAAATCATAAATAATTGTATACAAAATAAGAATTACAATACAGTGGCAGGGAAAGCTGATGTAAGTAATCTTATTATGCTTTTAGATCTAAATTAACCTCCTTAGAGAACAACTGAGATATTTCTCAGTTATCTTCCTTTTAGTTTCAGTTACATCTCTCTTTTATTCTTTCACTTCCATCCCTTCAAATGTAGTATGGTTCCTATGACTGATTTATTATTCATAAAAGTAATGTAGCATTATCAAGAGAGCCATTGAAGATTTCAAAAATGGGGTGGGGGGAACAACAACACAAAATAAGGAAGTAGAGACATTAACAACCATTATTCTGCTAATTTAACATTCCCCGTCAGTCTGTGCGTTACTGCTTTTAGGTCAACAGTACAGACAGAAATGGTGGCCATGGATTACATTTCCATAAATAGCAACCCTGTAAACAATGGCTGTTGAGGTAAGCACCAGAGAGACAGCTTTACAGAATAATCAATTAGTCTGTGTGTGTTTACATACACATGTGCAACAGGTGCTCTTTGAACACCTTTGTGACAATATTGCATCACTTTTATTATATTATGGTAAAGGAGCACTCAAAGCAAACAGTGACTCACCAGTACAACATGAGAGGAAGATAATTGGGCATAAAAAAAAATAAAAAAAAAAACCTGTAGAGTGCCTAAAATAGCTGGCAGCAACTGTTTCTATTTACTTTGTGACATGTTTGTTGTCATGCATAATCAAATTATTTTATTTTATACACCACTGTCACTCCTCCAAAGAAGGAAGAAAAACATCAAGATAATTCGAAATCAACAGGCCGCCCTGACAGTTTTGCTTTTAATGGATCCTTTCATACATGCAACAAATGTGTGAAGACGCGTCCAGTTAATTACATACATTTGAAAACAAACTTTTAGATAAGCCTCAGAAGAATCTTTGATAAGATTAGAAAGAAAACAGCATCTCGAAAACCAAGGAACACAGCAGACAGGTGAGGGAGAAAGCTGTGGGGGCGTTCAGAGCAGAATCAGATTACAAAACAATAACACAGCCTTTCAACATCTCAAAGAGCAATGTTTGAAGATGAAAAGTGGATGGCCAAACTGGAAACCTACCAGGACACAGCTGTCAATCAAAACTGAGAGAACGAGCTGGGAGAATATTAATCAGAGAAGCAGTCAAGAGTTCCATAGTTGCTCTTTGTGAAAGTTGCAAGAAGACCGTGCTTCACTTTAAAGTGCTCAATAAATTTGTACAGAGCAACAACTACAATTTCCAACAATTTGGCGTTGAAGCAACTTCATCATATGTTGGTGTCATCAATTCTTTTGAACTCTGATTCGATTTCCTATAGATAAAAGTAACCTGTTAGTCTGCTGAATTAATTTGAGGTCAGAAAAACCCTCCCGGTTCCGAAGGTTGGCAATGCAACCTATACTGTGTGTTACCTGTGAGCCCTGAGGTTTTTGAGCCGAGCATCCAGATCATTGAGCAGGTTGACCTTCTTGCTGCACTGGGAACAGTAGACGTCCATGAGCTCGCCGGCGTACTGGTGACGTACCTTCCGAGGGGTCTGACCCGCGCTGCAATCACACACACACTATTGATTTTTCTGCAAAACGTAATTCCGGTGTTTTAACAAACTAAAGGCACAACAATGAACGAGTGATAAGAAAATAAACGAGACTGACACAAGGAAGGATCTGTGTCTTTTTGGTTGTGTTTTTTTTCTTGTGACGTCATCCCCGTTTTGAATTTTAATCCCAGTTCTGCAGTCTTTTGTCTGATTGGTATGCATGGAACGAGTGTGGAGTTGTACTGCCAGTCAATCAACTAAGAAGATTAGTCCCATTAAACACAGTGATGAATATTAACACTGCCTGCAGGGCCTCAACTCCTGAGCTGCACTTCCTCAGTCAAAACTCAGAAAGTATTACTCCAGTACATATCCTGGAGATCAACAGGCTGCAGATTAAATATCCAAAATAATAATAATAATAATAATGGAGTTCAAGATCCAGAAACAAAACAGCACTTTATATTTTTGCCTCATCACAAATTAACCTTTGTAAACCACACAACACAACAAAAACAAAAGAGGGGCCAAGTTACTGTGGCAACTTGGTGATCATGTTAAACATGGCTTTTGTTGGGGAAAAAAAACACACACACGCATACGGGTTGCATATTGATAGTATTGATTTGTGAAGCAGTTTTCAAAAATTATTTTCTAAACTTATTGTTTTTGTTTTTTATTTTCCCTCATCCTCTCAGCCCCGCCCTTTTCTTTGTACTTTCTACCGCTATTATCTATTGATGAATTGTCCTGTTGATGACTCATCAACAGGACATTTGATGAATTATTCAAACAGGTGAAAAGTGAATGTCATAATTAGACTAAAAGCCAATGACTGCAACTATGAAAATGATCTCAAAATTAAAATCAAAACACGCGACTAAACGTTTTCTTCCTCAGACCTCCATTACCTTGAGGGTACAGACGAGCCGAGGTCGGAGTAACCGTTAGTCCGAGTCTCGTCGTCTGGAGAGGGGCTGCTGGGAGTGTATTCTGGTTCCTCCCCTTCACCGTAGTCCTCAAATTGCTCTTCGTTCAATGAGGCAGAAGAACGTGTGGAAAGGTCGGAGGTTATAGAGATACTAGCCTGAGCACACCTGACAGAGGGGGAAAAAACATGTATGTTACCCTCTGACTGCATAGCTAGCATGTCAGTATGAGAAAGCCAAAAGAAAATGTCTAATACAGTCAATTAAAAACTAAAACTAAGCTTGTAAGAACAAACCAGACGTTACAATGAATCACTCAGACATGTCCCAGAATGACGACTACAGGAGATAAAACAGAGGTTAAAAAGGCTCTAACTGTGCTTACTTGTCCCCGGAGAAATAGAGCTCTCCCAGTGTGTCTTCCTTGTCCAAGTGTCTGGTGAGACCCTCTGAAGAGTCAGACCCCTGGGAGCTTTCCACAGCACTGTCTCTGTCTGACTCCCTCTCTTTGCCCTCTTCTGTTACCCCCTCCTCCGACTCCTCCAACTCGTCAGGGAACAACTGGCACTCGGGGACGGGGTCAGGAGAGGTCCGAGAGCACATGATGACCGGGAGGACCTGCTCCTCCTCGCCAGCCTGGAGAGAGATGAGAAAAAAGTAGAAATACAGACATTCGCAGACTGACTATGACTGTTGCAGTAGTTCTGGTAAGGGACTACCAGTTCTGGTAAGAGGAATGTTGGGGTTATTCTGGGAGGGGATCTACCTAAAAGTAGGTAGATTCCCAACATTCCTCCACTGATTAGTTATTCACCAACACAGCAGGTCCTTATAGATTTAGGACGGTAAGGGCATTGGGTCAGAGGTCAGAGGTCCCACTTTGTCTTATTTGTGTCATGTAAACCTGTTAAAATCTGATCTAATGCATCAGTGGACATCAGTCATCTCTGCATATGAAACAGTTAAGAGCCTCACTGAGCATGGGGATCACGATGGCAGAAGTTGCGATAGACAGTAGAGGAAATGGATCAATGAAAGTTGATGAGTGTGACGGACAGGAATAAATGTTATTACCGAGAAAATGAGTAGAACATCAGAAACAAAGAGCAGGTTGTGTGTGTATAAGGAAATAGGCTGTGAAGAAAACATTTATCTATGGTCAGATTAGGAAGTTAATCTGACCTTAGGTTATATTATACACTGATAAAAAAAAAAAAACTAAGCAAGATTTTTGACTTTATCTTTCAATTTTACATAAGTATGAGTTTCCATTTTAAACACAACTAAAGAAAAAAAGCTTCAGTTAACAAATGGTTCCAATTAAAAATGCAAACTAACTGAACTGCATATTTCTACATATGGATGGATAGACAAACAGATGGAAATATTGATAAAATTGTTTATGGAAGAAAGGATCAATGAACAGATGAGATCAACAGATAAATGAATAGAGGGACAACCAGACAGACAATCTGATAAATGAACAGATGATAAATGACTTGACTTGGAGACTAATGAGTGAATGGATAGAGAGATAAAACGATTGGTTGGACATATAAATAAACAGACTGACAAATGAAAGCCTGGACAGATGAACTAATAAATAGACATACTGACACATTGCTGGAGAATGGATTGATGAATAATGGACACAAAGGTGAAAAGACTGATGGTGGAAGGACCAGACTGATAAATATAACATTAAACAATAAAGTGGGAAACAAGGTAAGGGAAATATTCCATCCCCATCCGCCCACACTACTTTTTTTTCTCCAGATTATTCAGAACTCTGTAGGAACCCCATAACATTCACAACTGCAGCTATTTTAATGTATTTTCCCAAAAGTTATGAAAGTATTTTTTAATTAAAAATAAACAGGAAAAAAAACAAACAAACTCTGAAATAATGTGAAGTCAGAACTCTGAAACAGTCATTTGAAGCGTTTGTTTAGCTTAAAGCAGTGTGCAGCCTCATGCCATTACCAAGCAACTCAAACAGCCCCTGTAGAGCATTTTACATGCAACCGTCATTGGCTGAACACAAATGGGGGCTGTGCTCTGTAACAAAGGGCCGACCGGGGCTCTGAGTGTGAGTCACAGCGAACACAACAAAAGAAGAAGACAAGTCTTTTACCGTTCCTTCCCTGTAGCTGAGAAGGACACACACTGTGTGATGAGGTAAAGAAGCAATCAGAGAATTGAACACAAACTTCAATGATGTCAGGCAATGTTGAAGTATACTGCTATTAGTTCTGGTAAGAAGTTTTAATACATTAGATGGTACAGAGCAAACTTTAGTTCCCCACTAACTTCTAGATCTAAATCACAAATATTATTCTATGAATAATTAATCTGCTCACGTAAAGCCTTTGAAATAACAGATAAACAGATGCGTTGCGCCAAAGCGTGCGGATGATTCACTTGCAGAGCTCAGAATCTTCTGACTGAAGGAACTAAGCGTACATGATAAGAGGTGATGATCATCTGGAGCCAATCTGGTTTCGACCTGGATTTGAGTCAGTCCTGCTGCTTTGTATCAAATCACTATCTGACAGTTGTTCCAGGGTCCTGGCTTACCTTATCTTATGGTCATTTTCATGACTAACTTTATCTGGATCACACTCCCCATTCATGTCGACACCTTTCAGCTGATCGCTGAGGTGTGCAGAAACATGCGTGCATTAATATGATCTAATAGGGGCTGCAACTTTGCTCAAGCATACTATATTTAAGTGCTACAGCAGCCAATTAAAATTTAAAAGTAAAGTGACACTGATGGATGGTGACATATGCATACATGTACACTCTCTAAGCAGCACTGGGTCGGACTACTGAAAAAGAAAAACACATGCACATTCTGTAAGTATTTTGACAGCCTGAGGCTTCAACTGCCACCACGAGTCTACAGGTTGTTTCAAGTTGTTTAATATCCTTGAGTAGATATTAAACACAGCTGTCCTGACACAGAGGCTTCACCTCTTACCATCCGCGCAGATTACGGTTGACCTTTGATCACGTCGGAGCCGATCGGTGGCTTATTCTTTTGAGCCTTTTTGACAAATCTTCAATTCAGTTTTCATTCTGGACTTTCTGATTTGTGGGTTCAATATCAGAAATCCTTCCAGCTAAGCAACCTATTGTCCGCACTTCTTCAATCAGCTTTTATTTTTTAAATCAAAGTACCGTTCTTCTGAAAAATGTCCGGAATGAATTACTCTACTCAGATTTTCAGAGCTAAAACCAGTGACTGCTGTTCTTCCAAAAAAAAAAAAAAGGGGGATACCTGTTTGATATTTGATACCCTCACCAGTCAATTATCATGGTAGGAATATAAGTTCTAATAAAAACAGTCAATGAGCTGGTTATAGATTTTGGGCTGCAGTTATTTTGATGATAATTCTGTCAAGAATCTTGTTGAACAAATGCATCTTAACATGAGTACTCTCCACTGAATGTTTGGCTCAGTGCATACATTTCCTTCTCCATTGGCTCTATGAAAATATTGTTCTCTGCTGCTGCTGAGTCCGACCTAGTTAAAATACAAAGTATCATTTCTATCCGACACTTCTTCCTGGTCCCCCAAGTGAGCTTAATACCACCGAAGAAAAAGATATAGACATCCAAGTTGCCTTTATTTTAATTCTACCTGCACAGTTATTGAATATATCTTATATGTAGACGTACTTGATTAAATTCTAACTCAATTCAAACTCAAAAATACTTTATTGATCTCGGAGGAAAACTGAATTATAAATTAAATTATAAATCTATAAGACTGCCATTTTTCAGGCATAATATCAGAAACTTTCAGTCTGTCTCGAAACATTCAAGCTAGTTTCTTCACTTGCCACAGTCTATTGAAGGCCTCCTGATACATGCCACACGTGTTATGAAACATGTAGAACTATTATTCAAGTGACAGTGGGGTCAAACACCTCTAGAGGTTTCCTTTTTGCACAGAAATTTTAGATGAGAAACAGTTTAAAACAAAACAAAAAAAACAAAGCAAAAATGAAAGAAGAAGGTCGGCTCATAATGCAAAAACATGCATTATTTGCATCAAGTGCAGGTAGAGTAGTGACAGAAAAAGACTGAAAAGGACACAAAAACAATGTTCAGAGGAAGGTTGTCAAAAAAAAAAAAGTTCAAGACAAAGAAAAACTAAATAAAAGGAGAAACCCAGGACATGTGAAATAATGTCAACAAGCTCAGTTTATTTTTCTGGCTTGTTTTCAGTTGGGAATAAGTTAAATAATGTAAAAAACATGACTGTTTGGCTGCCAATGAAACCACGCAAAGCTCATCCTGAAACTCATCTTGTTGAGTCATGAAATTTTTATGCCTCAGTAGTTGAGCAACATTGCGGAGGATTAGAGCGATGAAAACACTGACCTGTAGATGCTGTTGTACAGCTGCCACTACAGGGTTAGTTACTACCAGGTATAGGTCAGCAAAGCAGAGTTTTCTCAAAACAAGTGGATTTGGCTGTTTTGCAGAGAAACAGACGAGTGTCAATAATCGGCAGAGTTACACAGACTGGGTCCACTGAGTTGAACTTTTTAGTAACAGGGTTTTACAGGGAATATTTTGCAACAGCTGCGGACAGTGTTGCAAGTCATCACTATACATAACCATCTTCACCACAGTGACGAAATATGTAAAAAAAAAAAAAAAAAAAAACAAGGTTGTGCTTTCAGTTGTATAATCTAATTCAGTTTAATTCCTGATGTGAGACAAATCAACAGAAAGTGGATAATTGTACAGTTAAAGAAAAACGATATTTGGTTTTCACATTAGTTTCACTAACAAAAATATGAAAAGTCCGCCATCTATATCTAAAATCCCAAAATTAAATCTATCCATCCATCCATTTTCTGTACACCCTTGTCCCTTAGTGGGACAACCAAATTAAGAAGTGGTCTAAGTACTATAACAAATAGAGCCCACCTGTGTGCAATTTAATCTCAGTATAAATCCAGCTGTCCCGTAAATGTATCAGAGGTTTGCTAGAGAATATTAGTAACCAGACAACACAGCAGACAGGCCAGGAAGAAATGTTTGGAAAAGCTTAAACCAGTGTTAGGTTGCACACCATTATCCCAAGTTTCAACATCCCACTGAGCAATGTTCAATCCATCACCTGAAAACATTGCATGGCACACCTTGAAACCTACAAAGATGTGGCCATCCACTTAAACTCGAAGGCCAAGCAAGAACAGCATTAATCAAAGAAGCATCAAATAGCTGCAGACATTCACAGCCCAGGTGGGAGAATCTGTTAACTGAAGCCAAGCAGCTCAAAAATCCCTTTTTGAAAGACTGGCAAGAAGACAGACAGCTGAAAGAAAACATAAAACGTAGGAGACACGGCAAACATGTGGTGCCCTTGTCAAACGACAACTTCTTGGCCTACAATGCAACAGGGTATGGAAATCCAACACTGAACATGAGCCTGAACACACCATCCCCACAGTTGAAGGCGGTGTTGAAAGAAAGCAAGACTTTAAAACTTGGGTGTTGGTTCACCTTCCCAAAGGAATTCAGTCCAAAACAATTGTATGAGAATAACCCTTTAGTGGATTGGGTCAAAGGTTATGTCATCATGATTCAGTCAAAGTGTGCAGAAAAACGTAAAAAAGTATCGTTCACAGAAACCCTCCATCCGATCTGAATGAGCTTAGTTTTGTAAAGAAAAATGGGCATTGCAACTTCTAGAGCCACAAAGATGATAGAAAAGTACCTCAAAGAACCTGTAGCTCTAACCACAGCAAAGGTTGCGCCACTCAGTTTTGAATGGAAAAAAAACTGAACACCAAGTTAGTGAATGTTACAAAGCAAAATGTGAAATGGTTCAAGGGTTGTGAATCCACTCGCAAGACTTCATGTACCTCGCACAAGCTCTTCTTCTAAATTACAAACAACTTAAAGAGAGCATCATGAGACGTTTACCGGCTTCCTGACAAAATGAGGGGGCTTAGAAACCCATTGAGCTGCAAACATTGATGGTGTGGCCTCAATGGGATAAATACAAAGAGAAGGAAACTGAAGCAAAACCAGGGAGCCAGATCAATGAAACAGAACCGTTGGTAATCATTTTTTTTTATTTTTTTAAATAAACCATAAATCTGTTTTGGTGATGAAACTTTTCTTGGAATTTTGGAAGCAGATAAGAAGAGAAGCAGCAAAGATGACAGCTGATTGATAGTGATTGCAGTTCAACAGAATGATAAGGTGTTTTTTGTGCAGGAATTCTACTTTTGTGCTTGGACCTTTTGTATTTTTACTTTGGTTCACAGTGAGTAACCAAGAAACAGCTGCTCCAGAAAGGTACTCAGACTTCAAGTTAAATTTTAGTAAACCTTTGTTCTTTCCTATCTGTTCCTCAACTAATGCTGCTTATGTTCTGGTACAGGAACACATGTTTACAGCAACCATCACTTTGCAATCAACAGATAAAATACCATGCACATTTTTGAACAGGTTGGACTCATCTTTTTTTCCCCCCACTGCATCCCTTGTGCCTTTAAAGGATAACTCCCAGAAGTCTGCTATGCTATAGAATAGTACAGCTAATCGACACTAGATCATCTTGTGGTTGCAAAGCCAACAGTACAATCTTATATCGGAGTAATTAAGACGGTTCAATAGCAGCTAAATGTGTGATTTTGACTTTTTTTTCTTCAAAACTGTGATATTTATTGCGATTAACCCACTTTTTTCTCTCTCTTCCTCCATCAGAATGTCCCAACTACACTTTGTGTGGTTCAGCATCTCAAAAACTAAAAGTGCACATCAGGTGTGGGAAGTGAGAGAAATGAAAATCCTTCCAGCTATCCAGCTATGTCAATGACATGCAGGATTTCACTGCGTGTCTCAGTCATGTGTCAAAGTCACGACTGAGACACATTGCTCACTGCAAGTCTAAAGGAAGCAGGGATTTCCAGGGAGAGCTGCAGCAGTCGTACGAACCATACGCTACCAGGAAAAGATTTAGCTGCAATTTGAATTGAGATATTTGAGATATTTGCGTCATGTGAAGTCAGTGCAACCATCACTATACAGTGGTGGTTTCACACCCAAATGTTTAGCCAATAACCCAAGGGGTTAAAGGTATAGTCGTGGCCCTTTTATTCTCAGAAGGGATAACTGCCTTGAGTTTCAGCTGAGATTAGATGTAGTCTTAAGTAAAGAACCTTCCAGTATTGCCTTTTTATGCCTCTCATACTGTAAAACACACAATTTATTCCCCAGCTAAGCCGGAGTGATTTTTTTTTTTTTAGCGATATGAAAATAACTCTGTGGTAATGAGCATCACACCTCAGACTTAACATCTGTTGCTCATGCAACAGATGTTACACAAGTGCTCGTCAAATGTTGCAGCAATCAATGACCACACTGCAACTTTACTTAGTTAAATGTTGAGCTATGCAGATGTTCTGTCTGCACTGACAAAGATTCTGTAAAGTCATCATACTGACTGAGTGGGACAAAGACTGACTTACTTTCTTTTGCTCTGGTTGAAGTTTCATCCCAACAAGTTCCAGATGGCCAATACACACAGATGACAGGCCCACTTGAAACTAATGCTAAATATTAGCATTAGTTATAAAGCAAGACTAGATAAGACTAGATAAACTGTGACTGGAATTGTAAAGTTTGCTACAGCAATTAAAAGGATAAGAAAGTAAGTCTATGATTCCGACATGGGCTAATATTTTAAACATAAGAAACTAAAAATGACACAAAATCAGCAAAGGCATTTTTGATGCAGAACAATTAAACCACAAAACAAAAGCCCTAAAATATGGGGGATTCAAGACAAACTAAAACAGGAAAACTAATCATTATTTGTAATATTTAACAAATATTTTTAAGTTAAATATTAAAGAAATTAAGAAAAGCATTTTTCAAGCCAAACATCAAATATGGCATCTGTCGTTAAATATACAGACACAAAAGTTACTTCTGCTCACACCAATTCAGTCTATGCTGAGTGCTGAGGATCAATATCATTTTAGAGCAGAACAACTCACCAGCTTTAATATACGTCACAGTAAAGAACAACATGGATGCCCATGCACGGAGCATCCATATTGATTCTATATAGAAAAGAAAACAATAACATAGACCATAACTGCAACTTTGAGATTTCACTTATATGTTTATTAAGAATGTTATGGACATTTGCAGAGTTTTTCTTTTACTCATAAATAACTTAAAAGCAGAAAAAAACCCAGCAAAATACAAGACTCAACCATTTTGTTTTAGGTTGATTTACACCAGATCTCTCATAAATAAGAGGTTTCGCTTTTCACCAGAGATACTGAAAGTCTCTGAAGATGTTCAAAGAGCTGAGATCTGTTCTGAAAGCTGCCCTCAGAGAAGATTTCTGGAACATCTTTGGCATGTTTTCTGAGCACGATTAGATTAAAAAGAATTATTTAGCTTGCAGGGCTTTTAAAGGTGTTTTTTCCTGTTGCCTACCAGTTGCACAAATAGTCGGGATGGTAACTAGTCATTTCGTCATCCAGTCAAACAAACCGAGTGGTTAGCAAGAAAAACAGAACGGACTCAACAAAGGAGGAGAGCAACATCTCAGTGAAACATCAATGAACGGTCAGATAAACTTGCATCGGTTTATCGACTCACTGTGCTGGTGCTTCGAATTAGTGTGAGTCAGCAGGAAAAGGATTGAGCAGAAAAAAGAGGCTGAAAAGGGTGGGATAAAAGAGAGAAAAGATGGAGGGATTGAGGAAACGACAGACTGATGGCAGCAGTGTCTCCCTGCTGGTGTTTGTCGGGCAGAGTAGAGAGACGAGGCATTTCTCTGCAGAGGTGTTTCCTGCATCTTTCCCTCTTTGTTCGTTTCCCCTCTTCTTCACCATTCTTCTAAGCTCCTGAATTGCTGCCACAACAAAACTAACTTAAAAGGTGCAGCGTTTAACCTCTGCTTTGAAATTTGGCGTTAAATCTGGCTGCCGCAAAGTCCTGGATCCAGTCAGATGACAGTAAGAAGCTCTGGGACAGAGAAGCCCATTAGGCTTTTCTGAACATTTAAGGCCACTTTAAATCCAAAGCCTTCACAAGGGATTTTTTTCCCCCCCAAGTAAATATGCAAGTCATTTACACATCCCACTGTGTTTCTAAGTATTTAGTCACATTTTTAAATGACAAGCAAGCCTATAAGAGAAACTGAATAAGCTACAATAAAAAAATTATACACTCAAGTTCAAGTCAAATGAATAAATAGTGTTTTGTGGGCCTTCAATTGGTATATAGAATAATCACATTAATATTTCTGCCATATTAATATTGAGTTAATTACATAAGATTCATTGCATAGTTTTACCCTGAAAAAAGTTAAAAAAAAAAAGAAAAGAAAAAAATGCAGTTTTTACAATTATCCAGTAGGTAAAAAAATAATAATAAAAATCCCAGTTTTTGGTGCATTGCATAATCACATTTATTGGTTCCCCTCAGCAACTCTTTTGAAATTAAAGCAACTTAAACATTTTATAAATTTATACTTCACTTTTTTAAGTTGATAAGACTATCTGTATTCACATGCATGGACTAACACTCCAGATGCATTTGGCATGAAACAAAAGATCAATGTGTGGAAAAGCACTTCATGCCCAGAATTGGGTATGGTGGAGGATATGTGATGCTGTGGGCATGTTTGTCATCCAAGAGCCCGTTGAATCGTCCTTAGAGTTTTGAAATAATAGGACATGCCAATATAAAAACATGAGGAAAAGTACCACAAAACTGAAAATGGGTCAGCATTGGAATGCAAACAGCTGCCATGTTTGGTAAAAGGCAGTTGCACCAAACACTGACATAAGGGAATATATTTATGACGCTGGTGATTTTGTTTAAACCACCTTTTAACCACAGGTATATCCTCCACTTTTTAATTTAAAGGTTGGAATTTTCTAGTATTTTAAATATAAAATTACCCAACAACATTTGAAGCCTTTTTTTTCCCATATCCGCAACCATCATCGTACCTCGACAATTATCTCCACTCTAGTTTTTCCTAGACAGGCTGATACAGGACAGCTTGTGTTTTTGTGCATGTATCTCCCTTTGGATCCATATTATACTGCTCCTCTGCAAGGCAACGCTCTTCCTACGCATGAGCACACCAACACATTACACAAACGGGAAACAATGACTCATATTTTGCTACCATCATGCCAAACACTAAGAAACTTCAATTTCAGCAAACGTCCGACATGCTAACTGAACAGAATCGCACGACTACGAAGATTGAGAGAACTTTTTTTTTTCTTTTTTCTTACATTCAGACTGAATGGTACATTACAGTAAGAGACCATCAGCCAGGTAGCTGCTTGGATTACCAGGAATGCTGGAATGAACAAAGGGACAATGTAGGGAGGGACTGCTGAGGCCCAATGAAGGCTGAGTGGCGGTATAGTAAACAAAACCCAGTTCAGTTACACATGTGAAACCGCCAGAATGGGGAAGACTGTGCACCACATTTAATGTTTCACTTTTGACTCAACTTAATGAGAAGGAAATGACTACACCATTAGGTTGATGGAGAAACTACAACAGTTCAAGTCAACAAACGTGTTTGAATCCCAACGTTAGCTGATGCACCAGAGTGTACGTACATGCACGTTCAGATCTGCTTAAAGTGTGGTTGCGTTAAACAAGGAGAACTTGAAATACATCCTCCTGGTGAGCGATTTAAGTGTCACTGATGTATTGTTTGCTGTGTGTTTGTTAATGAGTGAAATCCAATGCCAAGGCTTGATTCCTGAATGCATGACTGGACATGTGAACAACATTCAGCTCTATACTGCTCGTCTCAGTACCGCCTGAATTTGTATCCCATCTGTCAAAGACAGCTGAAAGGTGTTGTCTCTTTTTGTGTCATCACAGCTTTTCACAAACTGCGTTGACGCTCTCTTGGAGAGGGATGCGGGGGGTGTCAAGCAGCACCCACACCCTCACACCTCAGCTCTTCATTGATTGGAGGAGTGAAGGAGGGCTGGACTCTGTAGGTTTGGCAGACTCAGCAGGTGGTGAAGCCCTTGTCACTTGTCAGCTGTTACCTGTGAACTCAGAAATGTAAGAACGTCTGTCGTTGTTCCACATAAACTCAAAGTCAAAACTCGTAGCTGTGTTAGTGGCTCTGTTTAGTCTACAGATTGTCGTTTCTTTTTTCTCAATGCCAACGTGTTAGAAACTAATGTACACTTTGTATTCGAGTCTTTGTTTTGCTTTGCTTACTGCAGATTAACCTCCCTCCACTCGGCACATCTTAGCACCGACTTAATCTAGTTATTTTGGTCCTTGTGGAAATACTGTACACTAACAAAGAAAACAGGCTCTGCAGCGGGTCCCGTTTAGGAAGCCAAAATCAAATTATTTTCAAATCAATCACAGCAAGGAAGCGTAGGAAATATATTTTGAGGGAAAGATGTCTGGGACCGTTTCAAGCCCGAAACAATCACCAGCAAATCTGCTCTGGTGAGGGAGTCCAATCCCATTATGTAATGTCCAGTCCCAGACCTGCTGTATTCAAAATGACAGTGCTGTCTGACGTCACAGGTTGCTATTGACAATACAAATAAAGCTCGGCTTCACATATGAAAGGCAAATGTTTAAATGTTGTTGAAGAGAGGATAAAATGTTGCTTTTTACTGTTACTTATCCACATGATTTACTTCATACTTTATTTTACAGCTAGTAGTCTGAATTTTCTGTACAATCAACCAAGTTTAATCAGATACACATTTTCAGCTTATTCGTTTTGCAATTTTGTTGTTAATTATTATAAAATATACAGTCCAAAACATACGCTTCCACACAAAACACACACACACACACAAAACGCCACTGATTACATCACATGAGGCATGGGGAAACTTTTGAGAGTTCTGTTGAAGATGTCAAATTGTATTTTTCATCGTCATTTGTTTGTATTCTCACATTTTTAATCAAAGTTCTACTTCAAAATGTATGCTTGTAACACCCAGAACACTGGAAAATGTGGCAATAACAAACTATTTAATAGGGATTTCAGTATTAAGAACACTTGAATGGTTAACTTAAGACCTTTGGAATGATTTCAAATCAAGTAAATATAGAAACCATACAATCAGGTCATTCCTTAGATTATTTCCAGATACTAACAATGTTTTCTGCACGACTTCAGGATCACGTGATATTTTGATGATCCCTATATAATTAGCCAAGTCGCACAAAAACATTTACTCAAATGCCAAATGTGCAAAGAAACAAATGAGGTAAAAATTCAAACGGGAACATTAATAGATTCAACAATTGTTTTCACTGTTATTGTGTGCTTCACCATCCACCATGGATGGAGTTCATGAAAGTCAAATTGACAAAGACACAAAGTTGAAATACTTCCAACTAAAATTCATCTTAAACACCTCACTGTCCATGTTAAAGTCAGACATTGTGGCTTTTGGGCGCTCTGTGATCTAATTTAAGCTAAATACAAAAAACAAAGCAGAAATGCCAGGGGTCTTACCTTTCAGTGCACTTGTTAAAATCTCTGTGCTTTGGCAAAATCCCACAGAACAAATCTCGGACGTCCTGACCAGAGTTACCATCATTTGTGGACAATTGTGGGTGACAAAATACAAGACAGAGCAATATCTTTAATAAGATGTATGATCAGAGCTACTTCTTTGCAATTAGACTTTCAAAACCTATGACCATCCGGTCACAAATAAATTTAACACATGAAAATATAAATGCAAAATCAAATTTGAGTTCTGACATGCTATTCTTTCAGTATGAGCTTAGTAACATCATTAATGAATCATTGGGATACTCTTACGGATGGACAAGTGGGTGCATCTAAAAGCGCTAAAATTCATTTGAAAATAAATGCGAAAGGTTTTAAACCAGTATGTCACATTAAGACGAAATGCATGGAATCCAAACTCACTAAAAAAAATGCTCATTTAGGTCCAACATGATGTTTTTAAAGTCAACAAACCTGTTATCCCATTTCCTCTCTCGTCTTTCCTCCACAACTAATCTACCTGGATACGAAGTCCCGCACCTGTCACATTTCTTTCACTCACTTGCCGTTATTCCCTGTTGTTCCCCAGCAACCCTAATTTCCAATTAATCCCATTACCATCAGCAAAGATGTTGGACAGCCAAATGAAACAGAACAGGGAAGGAAGAGAGAAAACAACAATACTAAGGAAAGAAGACACTGATGAAAAGTGAGTGGACTAAAGAGACATGTTGTGTGAGAGGGATGAAACCCCAACAGCTGAGAAAGAAGGAGTGGCAGGCTGTGGGGCAGGGTCAACAATGTTTAACAACCACATTCATTCAGACACAAACCGGGGCCACAATGGACCCACAGATCCTTCTCAACTCCCCCACCAACACAAGCAGTCACTGCTTTGGTCGTGTTTCCTCTAAAACCCTCTCTAATGACCCGATTCTGTGTTTTGTTCTCATTCTGTCAAGTAATATTTCATCACCCCCACATTTCAGCAGGCTGGGTGCATTCAGGTCTCTTACCCCGTCAACTACGGAGGGGAGCCCATGTTCAGTAGCAGGCTCCCTCTTTCCACCGACCAAACCCTCATCCACTGAAGTCATCCACCCGCCCTGCTCTCAGGGGCCAAGTCCGCGGAGTCTCCTCGCTCTCTCTCTCTGTCTCTCTCTCTCGACACACACAGGTGTTCCCTTCAAAGGCGAGTGGAGAGGAAAGCCGTCGGAATAGTCCACAGAGTGAGTCCCCGGTAGTGGTTCAGTCGTCGGAGAGGCAGAGGAGGGTGCAGGATGTGAAGCACTGCACCGGCTGCCTGGCTTTCTTTCCTGCACCGACACAAAGTGCAACTGCCTTTCTCTGTCTCTGTCTCTCTCTCCCTCTCTCTCACACACACACACACACACGCACGCACGCACACATCAAGCACACACTCTGCACCTATCACCCTCACACACTTCCTCTCGGTCGCTAACTGGCTCGCCGGCTTACTTGCATTCACACAGTGAGAGAGAGAGAGCTCAGATCAGGCAACAGTTGTTGAATTGATGGCCCCTCCCCTCCGCTCCCTCCCTCTTTGCAGGTGGTTGCTTAGCAACTGACCGATGTAGGCGGGGTCTGCGAGAGTTCTCACATTGCTGCACACTCTGCTCAGGGGCTGCCGCCTACTCAGGCTATATTTGCATAGCAAGCCCTGCCTGCCCCGCTTTCTGTCTGGCTCCGACGGAGAAGAGGCCAGAGCCTGTGTGGGCCGGCTGCAGGGGGCGGGAGGTGATGGGAGCAAGAAACAGAGAGTCTTCAGTGATGCAGCAGATTCCACAGCATCGATCACACACACAAAAAAAGATCCAAAAGGAGGCAGTTGATAGGAAAACAAAAAAAAAAAAAAAACACTCTGAGCCTTTTTAAAAGTAGCACCCACTGAACTTTGTCATGTTTTGGCATGTTAGAACAGCACAACCTTAATGTATTTTGTTGGGATTTTATGGGTGCACACTGATGTGTACAGTATTTGTGTCGTATTGGATCCCAGCTCTTAAAAAAAAAAAGATTTTGTGGAGTGCCTTGTAAAGGTTGTCATATAGTCTTTGTCATGGTACACCCATAAGTTGCATGTTTTTTTTTTGTGTGTGTGTTTTTTTTACAGGAAGCCAACACAAAGTTGTGTGTAGTTGTTCAGTGAAATGATAAATGTATTATAAATATTTGTTTATAAATCTAATAATTGTGGAGTGCATATATTTAGACCCCCGTCCTCTGATGATATTTCATGTAAGGGTATAAAAAAGGGGATTGTATCTAACATTTTCCAGGTTTTTGTTTGTAAAAAAAGGCACCCTTTAAGAAACAAAATACACTTTAGACCTTTGTGTGTACAATCGTGTAACTTTCCCAAGAGTGAGAGCATTGTAGAAAAGGTGAGAGGAATGACTTTCGGTTTGTAGTTATTTATTTATTTAAAAGGAAATCTGGAATCCATTTGGGTTAATGTTTATATGTAAGGTTAGATAAGGTTTTACTGCTTGTTTTCTTTTTCCTTTTTTTTTTCTTTTTTTTTTAGTTAGCTAGTTGTCCCCAACAACTTGTGGCAGGAGCTAAAAGCAGCTAAAGTTCAAAGGAAATGTCAGGGATCTTATCATCTCACCATCTCAACCCTGAGATGTTTTAACAGCGAATTTCATGATTCATTCTTTTCTCCTCTCTTTGACAGAGAAGCCTGAGTCCTGAAGCTTGATGCTGGAAATCACTTGGTAATAGAATGGTGAGGAAAACAAACATGCTGAGAAGAAAGATAAAGGAAAGAGATATGATACTAGCAAAGGCAATGAAACCTAATTATGTGGAAAGGAATGCACCCCTCCTACAGCATTTCTTCCTCTGTTGGGCTCTTTCGTCCCTACGTCTCAAAGATGTTGGCTGTGGCTCAGCCATTGGCCGTCTCTGTTTGTTTACTTGCAATTTGTAAGCGGGTTGGCCCCTTTCCTCCTTCGCAAAGAACCCACTTACTATTCTCTTCATGCCTACCTGTCTCATTCAGATGAGAATACATAATTTTTATATTTTGACACATGCTTGAAGAAAGTGTTAACACTATAGGCAGAAAGTACAATAAGAGGATACAGTCCTGCTGCTGCAGTTCTCCACTCTTTTTGCAAATCCCTTCAAATAAGATCTTCAGTGAGTAACACTGATTACTTCATGCATGTTTTAATGATATTTGGACATACTCACTTTTCTGACCCAATTTTTTGCCTGTAGTTTAAATATAAATGATTTTGTGTTCCAGATTTACATTGATTCAAAGCTGCACCGCTGAGGTTCCAGCAAGGGGACATTTTGGATGCAAGCCAAATGAAAAAAAAAAAAAAACATTCACTGCAAACGAGGTACTACATTGATTTTAACAACGGAGAAACTGGACTGGCAGTGCTCTCACTCTTAAATAATGAATGATCTTGTATTGTTGTCCCAGACATTTAAGCTTGGTGGAAACATACATATAGCTAACCTTAAAGGTACTAGGTCATATTAACCAAAACACTCTTCGGCATGGGACAAGGCTCCAAGTTGTTGAACTATTTACAGCATCGTTGAGGTATTAGGAACTCCACTGAGCTGAAAAAGTCACATATACTGTAGGTCATCAGTATAACATAGAGTATGAAGCAACATCTCCACTCTCCTTTTGGGAAGTTTGTTGCTAAGTTTAAACCCTGTGGATCATCAGAATGTTTCACTGGGCGAGACTACTGGTGAAGCTTTATAGTGTAGAACATGACATACTAAGTTTTTGGATTCATCATGTTTTGTAATGAAAAACCCTCTGAAGTTCCTGATCTGTCACACTTCAGAAGCAGTGTCAAAATTATATGCGTAAACACATCCATGAGCAAATCTAGCAAAAACCCACCTTCTCTGCTCATTTAACACTAGCTGCCATTAAAAAGGAAGTCAGAGTGCAAAGTGATCAAGTCACACAACAAGTTATAGAAAGTGAAACGCAAAGGATGAAACTGGAGGAGCGTGAAAAATCTGGGATCATAACAGGTGTACATGATGAAGTAGGAAAAGCAACTTTCGTAAAACGTTTAGAGACCTGGAAGAAATGAGGAAACATCAAACTGCACATGGGTCAGTATTTCCTCATAAGATGACTTTTATATTATTGGTACTTCTGGTAAACAGTGCTACTGAACACCAATACCATGGAAAAAGGGCAGATGGCTCATAATAAAACAGAAAGAATGATAAAGCAGACAGCACATACTTATTTATAGGGCTTTTAATGAAGATAACCACAAATTCATAGCTAGAAATGGGAGTAGTACAAACTTCCTCAAACTTGTTTCCGCAATTGACTTTGTAATGCAACGTAGGCAAATGTATCAAAAACAGAACACAGTATTGCATTGGTCTGCATAGTTTAATCTCTTGCTAATTGATGAAATACATCAACTTGCACATTTTTTCCTGGTGTTGAAAAACAAGTGGCAATGGACCCAGTTACACAGAATTTATTCAGACCGAGTCCTACTGCTCATTTGTTAAGTAATGGGTCATATCCTGCAGCATGGCATATCAATTTATTGGCATCTGTTTGACTGTAATATGAGTTAAACCAAACTACTGGGTCAGTGCTGCCTGTAGGGAAAAGTCTTACAATGGCGGATGTATCGATTTATGGGGATAATTCACCTTTCAGAACATGCTGATGAAGTATGAATGGCCCAGAATAAACACTTTTATAACAATTTAGATGATATAAAATAAAGGTAACATTTCTTTCAAGCATTTATTCAAATAACAAAGACAACCACCAGTCAGCAACAAGATTGTGAACATTGTAACATGGACTGTTTTTAATCCCTCAAATATTTCCAGACATTATAGCCCCTTACATCAATTAGAAAACTGCACATCTAAACAAACTGCTTCTTTCTTTTAGACATTTGTAGAACTTGCAGCTAAGCAAAGCAGGTAGTTCAACACAGTGTAGTTTCACAAAGACACAATAAAATATCCTGTATCAAATTTTAAAGCTGGATTGAGTTCCAACATAGACCAAAACAACAACAACAAATGATAAGCAAAGCACAAATATTTAAACTCCCCCAAGGCAACTGCGGCAGTATTCGAATTCAAAGACCATCTCTCAGGTTTCACAGGAAGTTTGCAACCAACAGTTTACACCCTTTCTTTCTTAAGCTCACACTTCTCATTTATGATGAAAAAAAAAGAGAATTGGTGCCATCTGTGAGGGTTTGAGATGTTATTGTGTCTCATCCTGTTTTGGTGAAACACCTGTTGAAACTGTTTACACAATCTTTAACTTCCTTGAAGAGGAATTAGATTTTAGGTAATCTGTGAAATTAAGTGCTGCTAACTAAGTGTGTCATTAACTCATCTTCCTCCAAACAATTGGTTTATTCACAGCTGACCTTATGGGTACAAAAAACGCCGGTCTGCCAAAAGACATCAACTTGTACCTGCGTTGGGGTCATTTTCTTGACTTAACAAATGGAAAAGTTGACCCTGCCATCAAATCAGTTGATAACACCAAGGTTAAGTACAGACCACTGGATTTGGAAATGTTGGCAGCCTTTTCTATAATCTCAAACTGCTCTAATTATGCTAAATCTGAGATCTGAAATTGGCCACAAAATCTCTGATCAGTGCATCTCCAGCCGGTACTCTACGTTCTCACAAAGAGGAATTAATCATGGCTGTGTAACTGTGTGCACTAAGGACAAAGTTAAAAACAGGGCTTGTAAATTAGCACATATATAAATAATAGCATGGACATTTACAGCTCTGTAAATAAATATCTAAAGGCTCGTGCTTCATGTCCTCCTTCCAGATGTTCCTGGCAGGAGGTGACCTCTGTCCAGTGGCAGACAGCCTGCTTCAGTGGCCACACAAACGTGGGGACCAAAAGAGAAACTCAAAGTCTGCTCAAAGTCAGAATTAGGTTACAGTAACTTCCAGAAAAAGAAAAAAAAAAGCTGAAGAGGAACAGCTGTAATAAATGCCATGCAACCATAATGTTTAGCTTCCTCTCAGGCTCCATTTTTGTTCTCCTGTTGAGAACAGTCCTCAAACCAAACACTCCCTCAAGCTACAGCTGTAGTGACATGCAATAATCTCACATCAGCAATCAGACGTTTCCCTAAAACAGTAAGAAAAACAACCTCATGCATGTACTGATGTTCTGATCCACATAAATCAGAACACACTGTGGAACTGGGCAAATGAATCAAAAAGCAGTGAGAAACAGGTGTAGTAGATTTATGTGAATTGTGTTATTCCATATCATGATGCCAGGAAATTGGCCCTTGCAATTTAAGGGGATAATACTTAGAGCAAAGAGATGTACGTATGTATATCAGGCAGTTGACACGGCAAAGAAAGGGTGGAAGGGGAAAAAAACACGATGAGATGTATGATATATGTCAGGTGCATTTGTGAAAATGCCCCGTAGGATTTGTGTGCAAGACGCATACAAGCATTACTTATGCACATCGTACAAAAATGGAAATAAAAACCCAGGGAGAGATGATCTGAGAGTAAGTAAGAGGTCTTTCAGTTCATTAGCAGTCGTCCTTTACTGTTGGGCAGTTCCAGAATAATCATGTCAGCTGGATGCCACTGTGTCCTTGACTGTCATTGACGAGACTGCACAGCTTTGCTTTGATTTCACTTTGAGTGTGTGTGCGCGTGTGCATGTGTGTGTGTTATGTTCTGTATATGAGAGGCTTGCTTCTGTTTACCAAATCAGCTCCACATTCTGGTGCAATAAATCTCCTTACGAATTATTTAATTCATTAAAAATCCAGAGAAAAGATGAAAAGGGAGACACTTAAACGAGGAGTATAAAATTAAAGCTCCCAGCAGCGACATTGGTATAAGTTTAGATGTTATTTTTCCCAATGCTTTTAAAAAAATAATTAAATTAACTTATCTCATTAATAGAAGTATTTTCAGTTTTGGCATCATTACAAAGACAAACTTGAATAATTGTTTTAGTGGGATTGCACTGAATGTGATGCATCAATAAGCAATGAATGATTGTGAAGAGAAAAGAAAAGGATTATGGCCAAGTGCTACGAATGAAACTGTTTGGACTTTCATGCATAGCAACAATGTTGAACATCTTTTTGTTTTTAAAAAAAAAACTTTCTAAATGTTTTTAGAGTAGCATGTTTAAAATATTAGATAAAATATTATTTACCAGCTGCAAACTCAGTGCCTTATGCTTGATAATGACACATTATGTTTTTCTAGTCAAACTTTATTGGAAATTTCAGTCTTCAGCAATAAAACTACAATAACTGTATAAGTGTTGATCAACCCCGTGAACAATTGTCCTGAAATTACACTGATAAAGATTTCCAGTAAAAAGCACAAAGTTGTTTAACTATTGTTTGTTTTCTAGGTTGTAAAGAAAGGACAGAGTCAGTCACACTACACACTTTTTCTCTCCCATCTGCTTTCATGGGGTTAGAAAAAGGCCAGCAGCTGACATGGAAGTGTGACATTATAAGTGTCACTGCAATGACTTCTGCCACTCATACCAAGCAAAACGACTCGTCCACTGACCCATTATCAGGGGTGTCACCTGTTTTCTGAGTCTGCTCTGGTTAAAGCCTGCTCTCTTCATTCAGCTATACTCATTTTATGTTTTCTTTTCATCATTTTGCATTAACAATCTATATTCCTTCCTTTTTCTGTCCAATCACACATTTCCTCACACCAATTTACACTCCAACCCAACAAATGCTATCTATCGTTTGATTTAGATTCTTATAATCCCTTGTGATTAATTTGTGACCAGGACTGCTTTACTATGGGGACAAAAATCCTAACTCCAATTTTTAAGGTCAATACCCAAACTACATTTTCATAATTTACAGTAGGGTTTCAAGAACTAACCGTCCATCATCAATAGGATGAGCGATTTAAAAAAAAAAAAAATAAAACATATGAAACACACCTAGCTTATTTTTCAGTTAGCCTATTGATGACAAGATGCACTGATTCTTACAATATAGCTTGCTCTCTATAAAGAAGAGCTAAGTTAAATAAAAGGTTCAAATTAAATAAATAAACATCTGAAAAAGAACTTGGACATTACTTGACACCACAAAATGGCACTGCCAGGATTTTCCTTTGATCTCAGGATTGATGGTAACTGTAAAGGACAACTTGCCGTTTTGTTCCATCAGATCGTATCATATTAGATGCTTCCCAGTGTGGCATCACATTATGTAAGATTTCCATGACTGTCAGTGATGCTCTCAGTCAACCGTGTGATTTTTTTTTTCTTTTTTTTTTTTTGAGCAGTCGGAGGGTTTTTCAAGTCAACCGCAGGTTGTTCAGACATCAGATGCCCACAGATGCATGTGAGCTGCACTAAGGCACCACGGTCCAACTTATAAAGAGTTACACAAAACCCTTTTCGCTTTATAAACCTCAGCATAGCTTTTCATACTCCATAATAAGGTTACACTGCTTCGTGTTTGGTCTGTCACATACAATTTGCAATAAAATACACTGAAGCTTGTGGTTGCTGCAACGTGAACAATTTTTTTTCCAAATTTCAAGGCGTGAGAATTATTTTGGATGTCTGCGAATGCAAACATGAGTACGTTGAAATTAAGGGGATGTTGAACTTTAGACGGATGTCAAACAGGAGCAAACACTTTGAGGAAGGTCAAAGAGGAAGTCCTTGTGTTGCTTCTGCAGCACTTGCAGCAGCACAATGATTAACAACAAACGTGGCCTTTGTACTCCTTCTGTCTTTCTATCTGGTTCCCTTTTCCACTCTGTAGTTGTTGCTGTTCTGTTGTTCCAGCTTTGTCTGATGTTATAGGCTTATATTTGCTCTCTTTTCTCTGTCTCGCTACCTCTCTGCACTCTCTTATTTCATTAAACTTGAAAAGGCTGCAGAGCAGACAACTCCACCTCTTCCTCACTAAATATCAGAGGAGTTTATGTGCAGGGAGACAGAAGGAAAATATGGACCAATTAAAGGGAGAGAAAGATCTAAAAAGGGAGCCAACGGGTTTAAGAAAAAGAAATGCAGCGAGAAAGTAAAAAAGTAAAAAAGAAAAACTAGAATGGATGAGAGAAGCTAAATAATGAGATATGCTCTAAACATGTTTGTGTTGTGTTTGAAGCATACAGTAGCAGAAAAAATAGATTTCCATGGTGTCTGAAAGGCATATTTTTCAGTGTAGCTGTTCATATCTTTCAGTTTATCATAAATAATACTCAGCCATCACTCTGGCTGCTATATAACAGTCATTCAGACTAAACTCAGCCGGTCCAACACTTCTGAAGCTGATTTAGTCTTTAAGATTCAGTGTAGAACAGATGAAACATTCTTGGAGAGATCAGTTTTCTGACAAACTTGGAACCTAAGAGAGAATAATATCAAATCTCCACACATTATGTGGAAAAAAGAGGCATACATTATTAATAATGTTTCTGCATTTGCTTGGCAAATCCAGGCCACAAACAGCCGTCGAATCTCTCTGCGGTCCCTTGCTGATTGGGAAATTCTGCAACTCACGACGGTACGGCCTTATGTTTGGAGGATTTTACTTTTGATTCAGATGGTCAATAACATATAAATTGAAGCGCTCATAAGTGTACATAGTATGGCGGAAAGTTGTATTGTTTTGGCCATTTGTCAGAGAATGTGAACAACAATAAAAAGCTTTTTCCACTCATGGTTAGTTGTTGGGCGAATAGAAGCTTTACAAACAACCTTATTTAAAAGTTTCTATACCGCAGTTTTACTACAGCGTTTAAGAACTGATTATAAGCAAACAGATCACAGGGAAGGATGGCTACCTTTAGCATGCACACAAGTTGTTTGTGTCAACTTGTGTGACCAAAGTGGCCAGGGTATATAAACATTTAACTAGGATCATTTGGGTAGTTTCCATTGTCATTAGACTAAATATAGTTTGACAATAAGCGGCTTCACCCAACCACTAAGAGTTAAAAAAAACAAAAACATTTTAGTGTTTTCTGAAAATGGCGAAAAAACATACACATTCCCACCATAGTATGATAAATTATGTATGTTGGTTGGTGAAAAGTAACACGTTTAGGCAGCATTACTTGACCGCTTAGGATCCCCTGTGGTTGTCATGGCAGAGCTTTATATGTGATTTTAGAATGTTGTTTTAAAATTTTGTTCACGTCTTTGATCTGGACCTGACAATGCTGCTTTTTTTTAGTCTAAGCTGAGGCGTACAAAAACGTGCAGGTGAAAGATTCAGCAGCAGGTTCTGGGGTGAATTCTGGTTCGCTATGAAGAATAGATGAAACCAGTGAGGATAAGCGCCGCGGATGATTTTTACATATCATCCTACAACAGTGCATGTAGCAGTTCAAGGTTTTAAGAAGACAAATAGCATGGGAGAGCAGAGTAGTACGTCCTCTTCTACAACTCCTCTTGCAACAATGAGACTCTTCTCATGTTTCCTCCTCCTCTTTTCCTAACCCCGACATGCACAAACACACCTCTGCACACTCTCCAGGGGAGCTCTGGCATACCTCAGTCTGTTTGCTGCAGCAAACAGACTTTTCACAAATGAAACCACTGACTCTCACACAAACTTGAATGCAACTTTGCAAAAATTCAAAAAAGGAACCATGCAAATGTAAAAATCTGACAAATGCTTGTACAAGTATTCATACTACTTTAACGTGTTTTACATTTTATCACGTTAGAACCACTAACTGCAAGTATTACAATGGAATTTAAGGAGATAGACCAAGAGGGAGTTGCACATGATTGCAACGTGAAATTATTATTTTTTTCAATCGTTAAGCAGCCAGGAGTCCCATGATCACTCTGGAGGAGCAGCAGAGTTCCTCGGCTCAGGAGGAGAAATCTGTTAACAGAACAACTTTCCGAAAACGGCCTCCGTATCCAGTTGTTGTCTTCAATCATCGATTAAAGATTTATGATTGAAATTAATCTTTCATTAATTTAATCCTACACTAAATCAGTTTAAAGCTAATTTATCCCCAATCCAAATTTCTGAAAATCAACCTAGTTTTTGGCATAAATTTATAAACTGATATCACTGCATAACTTTATTCATTGGTTTTATTCTTACATGTTTCTTTTTTACTATTTTATTTCCAACGTTTATCAGTTTTTCATTTTATGTAGCAGTTTACCTGAGCATTACTAGCTACTTAGAGGTTTGCTGATTAATGTCAGGCTGCAGTACTTACTTTAATAATTCTGGAAACTTTGTATTTATTCTGTTTGTGCCCAAGGCTTGCCATTTAAGAAAATGAGTGCATAAACTTGAACCTATTGTTATTTACTACGTCACCTCATCTAGCAGGTATTCATGAAACAATTATGGAGCCTGAAAACTATTTGAGTATTATTTCCTGATAATTAGGTGGTGCCTTATTTAGTAAATTGATCTAAATTACTAAGTCTGTTAGCATTTGACTTTGGCACGTAATTATATTAATACGTGCCACTAATAATAGTTAAACCATGGATTTTATTTAATTATTGTGATGTTTGAAACCTTTAAGAGCAAGTAGGAACTGACCCTGTAACAGAAAGTCTTACCTACCGTTGACTGAGGAGACAAACTGAAATGCAAAGCAATCGTCAGTCAAATTCCTCCTGCTGTCCAGGACTCGATGTTTGCAGCAGAATATCATGTGATTAAGCATAAGCTGTCTGACAGGGAAGTACGCAGGGTTAAAACAAAAAAGGAAGTGCTGCATTTTAAACTTGATAGCAACAGTATTGCATTTCACAGTGTGAATATTTTAAGAGCGCTTCTCAGTTGACCTATTGAAACTTTAAACTGCCTCTATTGCAGTGAAAACCAAAATGTGCAAAAATACATTTCAAACACATAACTAAGAAGTCATTTCACAGCAAGATTCATTTACAGAAACACCAAGGAGTGAATTAAATTAACTAGAATAGACTTAATATAAAATACCTATCAAGTATAATACATTTCCTTCTAATTTTCTGTCTCAGTGACAAGTGTCATCATATTACAGTTTGAAATTTTGTCAAGCAAAACAGAAGAAAACATTGACAGTACATGTAGTCCTGCAGATAAACTCGACATGATGTTTAATTACTGCAAACATGAGTTAAACTCATATCTATGTCATTCAATCATCAGCAAATGTTTCAGAGGATCTCTGATGCCAAATGAAATATGTCTTGGTGTATCTGTTTGTAGCTGAACACTGCCACCAAGTGGAGAACTCAGTGAAGCACAGACTTTAAAAAAGGCAAAACTAATACTCATTCAGGAGGACTTTACTCATTCACACACAAACTGAGGTAGATGATGACAAATGTCCATCCATCCATCCATCCATCCATCCATCTTCTTCCGCTTATCCGGGATCGGGTCGCGGAAGAAGATGGCAAATGTCATCCTTTGGTAATTAGTAAGTTACTTAAAAAAATTAACGAATGTGAGAGCAGTCAGTAATGACAGCTCTTTGGTTTAATTGAAGTGGTTTCTTTGCAAATAATTAATTTCTGCTATGAAATGATGAATTTGGACAGAAAGATGCAAATGAAATAAGTAATAACTTTCCATTAATCCCTCAGTTTTCCTTTTAGATTATTGGCACTTGTTCCAAGCTTCTTAAACTGTTACTGTTATTTTGTTATTTCTGTCTAAAACCCACTTAACATTGAGACTGAGCAATACATTTACTCAGCTATCCAATAGGAAGTTTTGCTTCTGCTTATTTGTATGTTAATAACACCACAATTACAAAGAAAAGAACTACTTAGAAGTACTGTTTAATTTTTTAAAAGGAAAATCTATTTTCTGCTCTTTATATTCTAGTATTCATTTATTTATCAGAGGTTGTTATTTATTCTCCAAACAAGCTCAAGTTCAATAATCTCGACAAATCTCAACATGAGTTCATGTGAATCCAAAACACTTTTATGGTTTAAGCAGTAAGCATTATTATTTGTTTTCCATAAAAAGCCTGACAATATGATAAGAAAAACAACATTTAAAATAGATTTTTCTACCCGTCCTTCTCTTAAAGGACAGCAGTTATTAATAGTAGGATCATGTGTGTCAGTCAATGTAAATAGTTTTACACAGATGAATGGAAGACTGTGCAATGTTCAAGTAAGAATAGAAACACAAACGTGTGTGTCTGTGTATGCCTGTATGTGTGTGTATCAGGGAGCAAGCAGGAGGACACAAGTGTTTAATTCAAAAGTGGGTTTTTATTTACTCCGTAAGTATGAAAAATAGCTAACAAAACCAACACAGAAATGCCAGTAAAAGAGGAGAACTCATTACACTAGACTCCAAAAATCATAACTTACCAACCCGAGATAAATCTTTTAAACAGTCTATGTCAGAACTGATGAAAGATATACAATAACACTGCACAGTCCAGTGTAAATGTAGAATGCGTCATTATGCTTTACAGGATCTGCCAGGATAACATGTCTTTGAGTTATCATCTGCATTCACTTTCCGTTTCCCAGGTCAGTGAGAGACACTTCCCAGAGGAGCTAATCAGCACCTCCACAATGTTCCTGCTGAAAAGCACCACCTCACTAGGGAGCCAATCAGGGAAACCGTTCAATTATGCTGACATGCTGAGAACCATGGCAACACACAGTAACAGATCAGGTCTGTATGCAGTGATAAAAACCATAGGAATCACATTCTCGGTATTTTAGGAATAAGACAAGCAGAGCCCTCACTTTATAGAAAACTGCATCTAATAATGCTGTACAAGCTTGGAACACTGAATTCTTGAACTAAAATTTGTAGAAACTCCAATGTAAAAAAAAAATGCTGCACATGGTGGCAAAACAGGGAACTTGTGAAATCAGGGGGTTTTTCAGAGCAAATAAGGAGTCAGATGATCTGGGCTGAAAGAAAAACTGTGATAGGAATTCACAAGACTTTAGGAGGAAACATTATTCTTAATAACTGATACACAAAATAACAATTACTAATGACAAAAACCAAAGATCCATACCAGGCTATTTTGATGTAGAGTGTCTTCACAAAAGCTTTGGTATTCTCTCAATTGTCTTTACCACAACAGAACAACTATAAATTAACAGGAGCAAGCCAAATAAACACATCATAGTATTATAACTTTGGATATTATTGTAAAAAAAACAAACACATTTTCAGTTTGACTTTTTATTTACTTTTCATTGGATCAAATCTATATTAAGCAGACAAACATGCCACAACTCTGCTAAAATACGTAAATAAACCTTCACGTTGCCCTGCAATTGAATATTTGTAAGGAGGGGTGAGGAACATACACCAGTGCAGTTTCTCATTACGAGAAAGTTTCAGTGACATGTATATCTCATTAAAAAAGTCTGTTTCTCATTTTAATAAGATATAAAAATAGGTTTTCTGACAGATTCAAACTTTTAAAAAAAAGAAGAAAAAAAAAAGCATAGGGGCTCCCTGACTCTTTATATCCTCACTTTTGTTCTTATAGATGACATTCAAGCATCCCGCAAGATGTTACTGTTTCACTGACAAAATCATTTTTGTATAAAAAAAAAGGCCTCGTCTTACTACTTTACTGCATCTTAATGGTATGACAGGCCTTTATGCATGAAATAGTAGAGTACTCAACACATTTTAAAATAGTATAGAAATATCCTTTATTGTCCCAAAGGGGGGAAATTCCAGTCATCAAGTCAAAGCACGTAGTTTAACAGAAAAAAATAAAAACAGAAAGAAGGGAATAACAGACTGTACACGAAGGGCAAATTTACATCAGGAGGAAAAAAAAATACTTTGCAGTTATTTATGTCTTTTGAGCAACATAAGCACAACTTTTACAGTAGTTGTGTCATTCGATGACTGGGTTGTAAATTCTTTATGCTGACACAGAGCCTTTCACATTCGGTTTGGTTCTGATTGAAGTAAAGACTGCTATTAGTTCTCATCATACCACATATCCGCCCAGTGATCTCCTAAAAAGGAAGCGTCCTTACAGGTTTGACTTCCCCCGCTGCTCTGTCTTCAAGAGGATGTCAGATGCATTAAGAAAACACACAGAGAGAGGAAAACAGGGGAGAGAGAGAGAATGAAGCATATGTTTGGAGGTGCCTTATTTACTTCAGTCAGTCTTCTTTTTGGGTCAAGGATGCCGTGTGTCAGAGGTCGCTCACTCTGGCTTTATCCCCCTATAATCGCTTTCTTACAACTTCTGGGTAAGCATTTCAATAGAAATCTGTTTGAAATTTGATCTTTTCGTTAAAAAAAATTCTGTTTGTGGGAGAAAACTTCTGTCAGTACTTTTCTATTATCGACTGACAATGAAATATATTACAGTAAAAAAAAAAAGTTCTATGGTTTAGTGTTCTAATTTTCATCTGAAATCGTCTGTTTGGATCAACTTGAACATCTGATGAAGCAATCCTTTATTTCCACGTTTGAAGATGATGTTATTTCTTAGGGGAAGTTGGGTAAGTCGTATTTTATCTTTCCTTCTTGCAGAAAGAGTGTCAGCCTCCACTTCCTCTCCCACTCTTCCAACACCTACCTTAGACATCTACTCAAGGTCAGGAGACTCAGTGGTCCTGGTCTGCCAAGCCCCCAGGGGCCACAGTGGCATTGTGTTCATGTTGTACCGTGACACCAAAAAAGTAATTTGAGTTTTTTTTTTCTTTTATTAAATTAAACAATTAAACAGTTTCATTATGTGAAGCGCGTTTGACATATTCTGTGATTATATTCAGTGTACTATTTTCTCATTTTATTGAGATGGACTCGCGTGAACTTCTCCACCCAGTGGAGCAAGTTCGCTTCACCGTCAGGACCGATGAACCAGATTCAGGCCAGCAGCATCTTTACTGCTGCTTGTACAAGAACCAAGAGGGACTATACAGTCTGTTCAGCCCCTACTTGCAACTAAAGGAACAAAGAGGTACCGTTTTACAACTTCCCCATTTGATCAACTGCTAGCAGCCCTGAAAACGAATTAAGCTCTCCCTCAGCTTTTCTCATTTTTGAGTAAAAAACGTTTTGGTGTCAAGTTAAGAATACACGTTTCTGTTCTTTATTTCAACCCACATGGTTTATTTCTGCGGCGTTAAAAATACCACTGTTACCTGTTCAGCTGCGAATTATATGGAGAATGAAACTGAGTGTTAAGTAGAAATCCGAATGAGTCACATGGTTTGCAGGTTAAATGTGCAGTTGGTTGAGATTCTACACATGGTGCAAAATAAACACTCCCATCCGCTCTACAGTAACCCCAAAAAACACACTTCTGCATGCAGGTGCTGTTTGTGGTCTCTTATTGTCCTCAGCTCTGTGGGTGTGGATAGCAGTAGTAACATCCTGCACTTCATATAGAAACTACACACACACACACACACACACACACACACACACGCAGACAGACAAAAAGATCAAACACTGGTACTGGTTTCCACTACTCCCACTCACAAAGGGAAGTTTGGTTAGGAACTAGGAATATGGCAGTATTGTAGATATAACACACTTCATCCATGTATTGTCTCAGTTGCAGAGGGGGCTGGTGCCTATATCTCCAGCAGTGACTGGATGAGAGGTGCTCATCCTGGACTGCTGGTTCCAAATACTGATATGTTAAACCAAGTAGGTCACAAATAACTTGCCGTTGTATCGATGGTCTAATGATCAATTCTCTGGTGTCTGGTTGTGTCCCAGATACTGTACAACCTTGATCACTCTATTTTTATTTTTATTTTTTATTTTTTTTAACGGGCAGTCTCTGTTAAAATAGCTGGAAACAGATTTTTATAATAAGTCACAATTTTGATCAAGTCTTGCTCCAGCACAGAGTTTCCTTACCCTTAAAAGGCCAAACAGATATTATAATTAGAATGATAATCTAGTATACTACTACCGCCTACTGAATTCATTTTGACATCAATTGGCAACACACTCTGGCTTAAAGTTTAAAAGTTCTGCTCACTGATTAAAACAAAGTCCTATACTCCATCAATGAATGTTGGATATGCTTTGTTATATCTCACTTAGATTACAGCAATGTTCTGTATGCTGGTTCTCTTTTGGACCGGCTTAATAATGCCCTCCTCCCCTGCTCCTGCATCCCAAAAACAGGCTTAGTGGTTCCTGGTGGTTCATTGTTCATACAGAAATGTGGGCTTAACAATAAACTGTTACATCTACTCAAATGATATTACTTTCAAAAGGTAGATTTTATATTGTGTTTTATGTATTTTTTTGTTTGTTTGTTTGTTTGTGTAGCATATTTCAGCAGCAAGTTCAGATTTTAGGGTTCATGTTTTGCTAATTTGTACATTGTGCGACACTGGTGTTGTTTTGACTGTGCTTCAGAAATACACTTTGACTGGTCAAGATAACATTTCAGTGTTTCTCTGTTTTATGTTTTTGTCCAAACAGCTGACGTCCCGACTCCTCCCATTTCTTCGTGTCCCTCTCCGGTCTTATCCGTGCAGCCCTCCGATGGTGCGGTGACACTGGGAGACACGCTCCACTTCCGATGTAGCGTCCCAACTCACTCGAACCAGTTACAGTCGCAGTCTAGCAAGCCTGCAATGTTTCTTTTGCTGAGGGAGCAAACAGGGATAACATCTGTCATCCCGCTGCATCAGGCCAGCCAAGTGTCAAACCCTGAACCACAGCCAGGGGTCTTCAATGTGGGACCAGTAAGAGGAGGCGAGGAGGGGCAGTACACCTGCCTCTACCAGATCAACAGTAAAAAGGGATTGGTTAACTCATCTGTCAGCAATGTGGTGCAAGTCACAATTAGAGGTGAGGATTTCTGTTATTACTTCAGTAACCGATGTCTAGCCAATTCACAAGAACACCTTAAGGCAGAGGTCTCAAAACTTTTGGTCTGAGGGCCAAAATCATGAATTTGAAAACACCTTGGGAGACTCAAAAATATGTTCTTAGGTTTTCAAATACATTTCTTGTACTTTTTTTTTTTCTCTCTTTTTTTTTGACTGCCTAGTAAAAAAACAAAATGTGCAAAAGTTTATTGAAAAGAACAATATATACTTGTAGGAGAGGGATCTAAAAATCAGAGATTCAAAACACATAAAGAGCCTTTAACAGCTGTGTTATTAACAATCAGGCATTTCTGCATTGATTGTAGGTTAGAATTTTTTTTTAAATCAAAGTTCTACAACAAGAATGGTTTTGTACATTTCTGCCACATTGGTAAATCACTTGGTTCATACATTTATTTTTTTGATAGTAGTCTGGTCTCAAAAGACTAGATACAAAGTTTGAATGATGGAGAGATAGAAATATTGACAGAGTTGAAGCTAAAAATTCAAGGATAAGATAATCATTTTTATTTACACAGATTTAGAAGTCTCTCTGGTATGTAGTTTTACAGGTTTATTGTTGACTCGGAGCATTTTGCTGCATTTTGCTCCTAGGTGTGCTTCCTGTGCCCTCCCTGGTTCTCCAGCAGCAGACAGACGTGTGGCATTTGCTCTGCACAGGATCCCCTGCATATCCTGGTTCTCTGTTCTCACTCTACGTTGCTGACAGCGAACTTCCTGTGGCAACTTACCGTGCAAAAGCTTTGCAACATCAGGTCACATTCCCTGTGCCTGTCCAGGATTCACCAGTGACCTTTTATGAGTGCCAGTACAGGGCTCCGTTGGGAAGCACGTGGAGCCTCTCTGAGAGAAGCGTCCCTCTGGCTTTAACTACAGGTACAGATCTGCTGTGCCACTATGTGCAGTGTTTTAGATGCTTTGATTTTTGACAGTTTCTTTTCCTGCTTTTTTCAGGAAATTCCCCTCCAACATCAAAAGGTAATTTCTCATTTGTTAAATCATTAAATGGAAAAAGATGGGGGAATATCTGCAGCCATGTCAGATATGAATGTATCTTTTAGCTTGTATTTAAAATGTTACTTTTCTCCTTATTTTTTGGACAATGGACAATGTGTGTGTGTGTGTGTGTGTGTGTGTGTGTGTGTGTACCAGGTGTGGACTGGCCTCTTGTACTGGGCTCCTTCTCTGCAGCCGTATTATTTCTCTGCTCGGCGGTTTTTGTGGCTGTCTTGGTTAAGAGAAAAGGTAGATTCCACAAGAAACTCCTCTTCCTTACTTAAACTTTCTTTTCTTCGTTTGCTGAAGTCATAACATCTCACATTCTCTCATTTTCACTTCCCATAAGTAAAAGCAGCTGCCAAAGAAAAGAAGAGAAGGTAATTCGCAGCCCTAATGGATGCTTCAAAGAGCACACAGTTTCTTCACAAAATGATTGTACATTTTTGCATCGCAGGAACAATTGTCTTCCTCACACATACATCATTATGCATATCTTAAAATGAAAACCAAATGCAAATACGTTACATAAATTCAGATTGCCATTGCTCATAGGTGTGTTTATAATAAGTGGTGCCCTTTTCGCTCTGTTTCAGGCAACAAGCACAGTTCTGGACTAAAGTGCACACTCGAGACCACATTGTTGGTAAGTTCTCTTCTTCAGAATGTCATTTCCCCTTTACTATGAATGACTCAGAGCGTTTCTGCTCATTTTTCTGTCCATTTGCTTGTATAAGAATAAAACGTAAAGTCCTAACTGCATCGGAACAACACATGCTGAGAGGGTTTCTTTTAAGTGTATGTGATTGTTTTTTTCTTTTTTTTTCAGATCTTACTCTCAGGCGTACAAGTTTTGATTCTCAGGTATTTTTTTTTTCTTCTTTTAAATTGAAACAGGAAGTAGATAAAAATATGAGTAGTGTGGCACAGATTTGATTTTCAGCTTTATTACCATGACACCCCTAAATAAAATCCAGCGCAACAATTTACTTTCAGGCATTACATAATTATTACATAGAGACCACCTTTGTGTAATTTATTCTGAGAATAACTAGTTTACTATAGAACACTGATGAACACAGCATCAGGAGCAGAGAGGAGTCTCATGTTAGCTCTAACTGTGGCGATCCACATCTTAGATTGGAGAATCAAATGACAGGACAACTGCATGTTCTGCACAAATCAGGTTTTTATGGATAGTGACAAGAAGAGAGCTTTTGCTAAAAGGAAGCAAAAGCTGAGGTGGGAAAAGATGCTCACAGATGTTTCCTATCCAACATGGCTGATCATAAGCTATGCTTCAAAGCTGGTCAAAAGACTTATTAAAGGGAGATTCAGTCGAATAGAGACTCAGAAGACTAAATCCAAATACATGCCAGATCTTTAAGGTTTTTTATTTTGTAGTTTTGAAAACCATAGCATTTTGCCTTCGATGTCATAACATATTTTGGTCTATGTAAAGGAAAACAAACAATAAAACATTTATGGTTGCAGCTACAATGTGCAAAGGCAATACTTAATAGAGATTAATGTGTCTGATTTTGATGCTTAATAGGATCCATTTACAGGAAACCTGATGAATCTGGTGATTTGTGAGAATGTTCCTTGGTTTTGGAAGATTTCAGCACACTTTCACTGTAACAGAAAAGAGGAAGTCTCTCCGCTTCTTCAGTCGGAATTTGTGGTATTTTTGTGGCCTCAGTTTGTAGATTTTCCATACAAACAACAGTAAACTTTCCCGATCTCTTTGCTGTAAACACACATTAATCATTACAAATCAACCAATCGCCCTTCCACAACGTATTTTAACTCAAACTTGGGCACACATCATTTTTCATTGGTGCTGTTGTGCACGGTTAGCACATTCTTCTCGTTAGGTGCAATTATTTTCATTAATTAGCTTGATGAAAGGCTCTCATCAGACTAAAGGCTCTGCCTCCCTGTGCAGAGCTCCTCAGCAGGCATCATAAACAAGTGAGTGCAGTCGCCAGCTGGGTTTCCCTCATGCTAGAGAGCAGGAATGTTTTCAGCAGAACAAAAAAATGATTTTTAGGTGTATGCTTTATGTCTTGCATTAATGCGGCGTTGTTGGATAAACCAAAAAACGTGTTTGGATTTCCATGATGTTAATTAGACTAATTAGGAATAGTCATTCCCAGGGCTGTTGCTGTGAAAGCAGAGACAGAATGACAGAGAAGTTTCTTTTCACATAAACAAAACAGTTATTTAAATATTTTCCCTTAAAAGTCCCACAGACCGTAAAACTGTCTGCTTTTTTTTTTTTTTTTTTTTACGGTGGGATATAATTTGTAGTGATTTACGTGGACACAGGCTCCCGTCTGAACAACAGAGATCGTGGAATGAGGGATCATTAAAAGATTTGATTACTTTAAAATGTTTGATGACATGTCCTGGCTTTCAAAGTCCCTCACATTTCCCTCAATTTTATCGTTACTGGAATTTTCTATTATAGACCAACACAAAGTAGAACATAATT
>NW_015112620.1:741876-743195 GCF_001443285.1 Poecilia latipinna | reverse complement strand
ATTGGTTGCCTTTGCCTTGCCCTGAGTTAAAACTTTGTGTAGAATCTCCTTTGGTTGCCAATACAGATAAGATTTTTTAGAGTAAATTTACCTGTTTTGTTTTCTTAGGGTCTAAGCCCATTCTTTAAAAAAATGTTAATAAATTCCCCACGTCATGATGCAGCCACTATCATGTTTCACAGAGGGGATAATGTGTGTTCACAGTGCAGAATTAGTACACATAGTGTACAAAACTGCATGATGCTGATACTGAGATTACTTTACACACAGACAGACTCTGTTTACTGATTAAGTGGTGCTTGGAAGCAGTGGATTTTATTTAGAAGTATGAAAATAAAGAAGGCGGCATCGGACGAAGCTTTCTTTAGTACTTACTTACTGACTTCAGGAAATCTTAGTGATCATTTTCTTCCAGACCAAAACTAGATTTGATGTTGAAGTAAAATGTAGCATTCAGGCCTGAGAAAAAAAATAAAGAGTCATTTTGAACAGACATTGATATTTTGACACTTTATGTCGAATCTTAGTGTTTTACTTCTGTTGTTCTTTGGTACTCTGAAAGCATCGCAAACTTACTGCGGAAAGTGAGCGAACATATTTAGCTACGAAAGCAGTGGTGGGATATGAACCCTGCCTGCCACAGGAAATGACATACACACCTTGATAGGCTGTCTTATGTTTGTTTCTTTACAGGAATGGGCTTGTGGGGAAACAGAGACACCCTTCAGATCTTCTCTCTGGAGCCCCCTCTCTACTTTCACCACCCCAATCCATTAGAAATGTTTATTTCATATCTACCTGAGTGTATGCATGTGTGTGTGTGTGTGTGTGTGTGTGTGTGTGCATGCGTGCATGTGTGTATGTGTGTATTTGGGAATTTACTCATGGTTTATCAATGAAGCAACAGTTGGCGTTACACAGCATGACAGGAAGGGGTCATTTCCTGTTTCTACTTTTTTTCTTTTACGTGTAGGAGTTTTTGTAAGATTATTTCTTCTTATATGTTTGTTTGTTTGTTGTTACTAAGACTATGAAATTAAATGCAGATTTTATTATCTTTTTTATAATGTTTACTGTACATTTTGTATTTTTCTCTATGACTCTAAAGATCCATTCATTAACAAATTAGTCTATATGTTGCATTTACTAGGAGGTATAAGTGAATTTAGAAATGGATTGATCAGAGTTTGGTGGCCAACTTCCGACCACCAGTTTCTTTAAAGTTTTTATATATATATATATATATATATATATATATATATATATATATATATATATATATATATATATATATTCTTTATCATTATATATATACACAC